>NW_027115249.1:2573299-2589624 GCF_000696795.3 Halyomorpha halys | reverse complement strand
GTAAATATCAATAAATAAATTATTAAAAAAAAAAAAAATTAAACCCTTTTCGGTATACATTACAATTTTAATAAGGTATTCTAGTGTTAGATGTGTAGAGATGTAAACAAAAATTATTTACGATCTCCCTGGATTAAGCCCTCCGAATCATAGTTTAGAATTGGTTACTAATAAATACTTATACTGCTACGTGTGTACCTTTTCCCGACTACCACCCAGACCATCTTCCAACAATTAATTACATAATGTTGGAAGTAATGATCTTTCAAAATAATATTTAGCTTTAAAATTTCTACTGACCTTAAAATGCAGAAAATATTATGTTTATAGGGATTATAATAACAGTTTAATATAGTTACTTACAGTGTGAACATATCGTGAATGAAATTCAACAGCTTCCTTGAGAAAGGTTAGCCCAGGGTGGGTATCAACGACATCTTGGACTAGGGGCATGAAATCTTCGGGAATGAGGTAATCCCTGTTTTGGCTGCGGCTTAGGATTTTCAGGAACTTGGATGAGGGATCATGGTAAGTAGTCGTCAACCTACCAAAACAGAATGTATTATTGATAAATTAATATCTAAATAACATTAACCATAAATATTATGTATAAATATATAAAATAAATCAACATAAAATTACAGGGTAATCTCGGGTATCTGACTAATTGGTGCAGTGAAGTGACCATATTACAGAAAGTATTAGGAAAATGATGTAAAAAAATTTAACATTACGAATTTTAGTAAAATATAAAAAAATAGTACGTAACTATTTTTATTTGATTAATTTTTTTTTTTTACACATTTTTATATATTTTATGGGAAATTTGAGTTTGAAATTTTAAAAAATTCTTTTGTTTTATAACTTCAGTAATGCTAAGTGATGATTCAATTTGTTAAAATTATAAGATTGTTCATTTATAAGTGAAACCAAGTATAAATAAAAAAAAAAAAAATACTCTTTGTATGGATTTATTTAAAATGTGATAAAATAAATGAGTTCACCAACAAAATTTCTATTATACACATTTCTACTATTAATTAAATTAGTTTTACAGACTCAAATGATTTATAAAATAAATATTATGTATTTCTGATTCCAAAAAAATATATTATGAACACTTCCATATGAATTAGATTACCCGATATCGAAACTGTGTAAAAATTCCCACTATCAATTTTCATAGTGATTACAATAACTTGCCTATAGATCGGAAAGTTAAAAATGTTCTTTAGGCATGTACACATTAATTTGAAAACAAAAATTGTATTGCGTGCTGAGTTTTTTTTTTATGCCAGTTTGGATTGGTCTAGAGTGTTCAAAGTACTAAGTTCAGATAACCGAGATTATACTGTAATGCTAAAATAAATATTATAGACTAATAGAATAGATAGAAATTACCAAAAATATTAATAGCAATATGGTAGTATTTCTAAAAATATAAATGAATTCTGTGACAGAAATGTGTAAAATAATGGTGAGTTCATATAATTTTCTACTTACTCCCTCCAATAGTCTAAGACCATATTCAGTTCGACATAGCCCAGTTTTTCACCTCCACATGCTATGAATAGAGGAGCCTTCCAGTAAAGCGGACAGCCACAAGCCTGTAAAATAAATAATGAACTAAATTTTTTTCCAATAGAAATAAATGGATAGAGGTACGTACAACAAATATGGCTAATTACTTTTTATTTAATTTAATTTAATTCTCTTATGTTGATCCGCTATGAAATTCAAGTCAAGCCATCCAAATTGGATTCGAACCAGCATCACAAAAGACACGAGAATTCTAATTCGGTACCTCAACATGCTCAGTTACAACGACCTTTTTACTTTCACATACTTATATATGGAATCAATAAAAAAGGGAAGTATTGAGATCAGTATGAAAAATTTTGAATTAAACATTTCGACGGAAAGGTCTGCTAAGGCCAAAAAACATAGTCTCACAAAACGGTCTGTGTGTCTGTTCTTGAACACCCTAGCTAAAAAAAAAAAAAAAATTGTACAAAACTAAAATTACCTACATATAATCTTTTCAGTTTCTTGAGACTGGTATTTATTTCTTAAATAAATCAAACGGTATCCATGTTAAGTCTCGACAATCTTTATTATATTAATAGTCCAATATTTCGGCCAAACCGCCCCTCCTTAAGGACAATCTTAACTATAAATTTATGACTCACATCCAATTCTTAAAAAAATGTTTTGCAGGCTATTCTGCTTAAGTCATTAATTACAAGTCAAATTACCCTACTTGTCACAATCTTATTAATTTTAGATCAACTTATACTATCAACTATCATATAAACACGTTTATGTAATTTTTTTTTTTTTTTTTTTTTTCGGCCAAGACTCCCATTGGAGTCCTATACTGACGTTTATGTAATAGTTGATAAAGTAAGTTAATCTAGAATTAAAAGTTTTAAAAATTAATAAATTTGTGACAAAATAGTGTGATTTGACTTATAATTAATGACCTGGCAGAATATCCTGTAGAACATTTTTACATTTGGATGTGAGGTGTAAATTTATATTTAAGATTGTCCTTGAAGATGCCCAAATTGGCCGAAATGTTGGACTGTTATATAATAACGAGTGTTGAGACTTAACAAGTATACCATTTGATTTATTTATAAAATTACCTATTTAAGGAGGGTATATGCTTGGGATGTGATAGCAACTTTTTCGCTTTTTTTTTTGTAAGGCCTATTTGGACATACGGAGTTGAGCTATGGGGCTCCACTAATCCTTCTAATTCCTCTTGAATCTAATCCTTACAGTCCAAAATCCTTAATGCTCCTTACTTTGTCACAAATCAAATCATCCGTCAGGACCTCAATGTCCCCTGTTGCCGATTTGGCCAGAACCAGATACCAATCCTTCCATAATAAACTTCCCAACCACCCAAACCAACTCGTTTCTAACCTGGCTTCTCCTTCACTATCTAATAATCCTCCTAAACATCTGAATAGAAGATGGCCTCGAGATCTTCTCCTTTAGAAATGTTTTTGGAGTTCTATCAATGGGTAGATTCTCCACATGTTTTAATCATGTTATAATATCACTTACAGCAAATTTACTTGATGTGTATATATGTATACAGTTGTAAATATCAATAAATAAATTATTAAAAAAAACAAAACAATTTTTTTAATTTTGTCGAAAACAATTTGAACAATTTTAATTAAACTCTTCATGTCAATGTACATATATATATGGTCTTTTATATCGGCTATTATTCTCATACACAGGGCTTAAATAACGATTTTTTTAAAAATCTTCCCCCAAAGTACCTTCAATTTTATTTAATTGAAAAAAAAAACGGTTCTCATTGTTAGCAATAATAAACAAAGGATAAATAGAAAATATTAAAGAATTTTATGAATAACTAAAAGAGAAAATAGAAAAAAATAGAGGCGTTCTCGATTGCATTGAAACTTGATTATCTTCATTAATCTGTCATATTCTATTATGGTACAAAATTTATATTCATTACTCCCACCTCAAGAAACTTTAAAATAGGAATTTCATAGCAACAGCAAAATAAAAATAGCCAGAGCTGTAGCTAAAATATACAAAATACTTTAGGTCGTATGTAAAGTTATAGCTGAAAATTTTGTGAGCGTGCATTCCACACTTTTTTTTTTTTAAATTACGAAAAAAAAATATGGCCAATAAGTCAGTTACAAGAACATGTGAAATATCTGAAAAATTTTGTAAAACTATCTCCACAACTTGACCACCTCACCTCATCTCTTACATAGAATATGCTAAAATATAATACATTTTTTATTATTTCCGAACGGTGTGTCAGAGCTATAAAAGTTTTTAATTCAAATAATTGTTTGTAAACATTTGAAAGTATGGTATAATATTCTCGGATAAAACATCCCGAAGGAACCATTAAATTACTTCACAAACATATTAATTTAGCAATAATCGTGTTTTAAAAACATTTAATAAAAAAATAATATATATACTTATTTCATATAATTTATTTTGTATACTAAGCATTTATTTATTTATTTATAGTATACATTTATTTAATTTAAGGAATGTACATACTTTCGTAACAGCTCCAAATCTGTCTAAGGTAGCTTGCTGGTTAGGAAGACTGAGAAAGACGCTTCTTATGGCTTCTTGGATAAGGTGGCGTTCGGCCTGATTCTGTACCTTCCCGTGAGGGAAGAAAAACCTATATTAAACAAAAAAAAAGTTATATTATTATAATATTAAGTAGTTTCCATAATATCTGTGTTTGTAAAGAATTTTGGTATGGAAAATGTTTGAACAGATATAAATACTAATTAATATTTTTAAAAATTATATAAAAGGAATATAGTCCGGTTTTGGTTAAAAGAACTTGAATAGTAATTAAACTACTTATTATGGGGAAATGTTTTGATCCACTTTTTGAAACTATAATTTTTTTTTTCCTTCAAATGTAATATAATTTGTTACCCGTCAAATTCCCCTATTCCCCTACTCTGTTGATACATTGGATCCGCCTCAATCTCATTCTTTAGCTTTCCTTCCTACAGTAAGGTGGGTGTACTATTTTCACCTTTTATTTCATATTTCTTTTATCAACTTTTTATGGATATTTAATGATTTATTGTTGAATATTTTTTTAGTAATTCTTGTGTATTTTTATACTTTTCACTGCATATCTTATTTTTATAGCCTTTAATTTACTTTGTTCAATTTAATATAAATTTCAGCCATCCCTTAATCATGAGAGACAGTTGACCAAAGTACAAAATATAGAATAATAATACATACTAACTGGAAGTTTTTTTACATCTCAGCATTTAAAAAAACAAGTAAACTAAGGTATGACTTATACGAAGAGAAGATGGTTGGGGGGTGCGGTCAAAATAGAACATAAATAGTTGAAATTACTTATTTAATCGTGCCAACATTTCAGCCAGAATTTCTAGCCTTCATCAGGGCTAAGAACAGAACAAGATAACAACCAATAAATACAGAAAATAAAAACAGAATGACATAAAGTAAATAATTGTACATAATGGAATTAATAAAATTAAAGAGATGAAAGAAGTGGAAAATAAAATTTATATATAGGTAATTGAATAAGTAGGTAAAATAACATAATTAAGTAAATAAAATAAAAATTTTGAAGTTATATAATGCAAAGAAATATGAATATTTTAGTTTATTAATAATTTAAAAATTAAAATTAAGGGAAAGAAAAAATAAAATTGAGAGAAAGAAAATATATGTAACAAATGAAATATGTAACCATAATATTACATATATTATTATAATATGGAATATGGAAGTTATTTTACCTACTTCTTCAATTACCTATATATGCATTTTATTTTCCACTTCTTTTATCACTTTAATTTTATTAATTCAATTCTGTAAAATTATTTACTTTATGTCGTTCTGTTCATATTTTCTTTATTCATTGGTTGCTATCTTGTAATTTGTTCTTACCCCTGATGAAGGCTAGAAATTCTGGCCGAAATATTGGCACGATTAAATAAGTTATTTCAACTTATTTATGTTATATTTTGACCGTACCCCCCAACCATCTTCTCATATTAGCCATACCTTAGTTTACTTTTTTTATTATTTTTTTTTTTTAAATGCTGAGATGAAAAAACTTCCAATTAGAATGTATTATTATTCTATATTCTGTACTTTTACAAGGTTTCTGATGTACTATATATAATCATCCTCATATTTGTCGATTTTATCGATTTCTATTGTGAAATTTTGTCCTTTATATACATACACTTTAGACATTTTTTACAACCACAACATTTAAATAATTTGGTTCTAAAAATGTTTAAACTATATGTACATAAATGACAAAATTTCAAAATAGAAATTGACAAATATAAGGAGACATAGTACACGAGTATGGGGTAAATCCTAAAACTTTGTAAAAGTACAAAATATAGAATAATAATATATTATAATTGAAAGTTTTCTTCACCTCAGTCTTTGAAAAAATAAATATAATCAAGTTCCTAGAAAAGAAAATCCAGAATGTTTACTTTTATTTCATGTTTTCTGTTATCTTACTTTGTTTTAGTGGTTTTTGTCTTCTTTTTTTTAAGTTGTGATGAAAGCCCTGCAAAGTGGAGCAAAACATTGGCTAACAATAAATTGTTCATTTTCTATTTGAGTTATTTTGACCACACTCGGACCATCTACCTTTTATATATTACACACGGTCAATCAACGATCTTTCAAAAAAGTATTTGGCATTTAAAATACATCATAAAATTTGTAAGATATTACTTTGCAGTGTTTCAGATAGACCATTTCAAATACAAAATACTAACAGCATATTGTATTTCAAATACTAAATAATTGAGTGACTGGTTCTACATAACTCTGCTATAAATTAAACAGATTACATTCTGCAAAATGGAACTAACCCTCAAATTCGCAAAATATGAGTTTATACTATATTTTCATTGCTTATGTATCATTACTCATAGAATGTTAGCATCATTCGTTGGAGGATAGGCTTGTATTCGGGTCCAGTTCCAAAAGCGTGAATTCCTATCAACTACTAACATCCAAGAATTCACTAGCTTCCATTCCTCAAAATTTGTAAAAAGCTCATCCTTCATTATGAATCATATGTGCTTTCTTATTTGGTCTTCTATCAGATTAGCTGTGAAACTCCAGACTCAAATCCACTGAAGACTATGGACTACGCCCTTGACAATACCTCAATGCTGACGAAGGATGTCCTACCTAGTTTACAGCAACAATTAATTCCCTCCCTGGTATTTATGCCATGCAGGGTGACCATTTGTGCAGTAAGAGGTAAAAGTTTCCATCAAGCCAGGAACAAGGCAAACAACCAGAGAGCAATAGTAAACTTTGCTACTAAGCCTATAACTCTACTCTACGTTAATAAAGCAATGCAGGGCGACACAAAAGAATAAGTACCACTCCATGTCTAGCAGAAAAATCTTACCCTTCACCTAAAACAAGAGTCCGGTGGATAAAAATTCAGCTATTTTAGCCTAATTTTTTACTACTTTAGCGAAAACTACATTTAATCATTACTCAAAATTGATCAGTCTGCTACATATAGTTAGGGAGCCATACTGCTTAGAAATGTAAAAAAAAAAAAAATTAATTTTTAATTCAGAGTTCCATATCTTTGAAACTACTAACAATACTAGAAAACCTAATAGAACATCATTTAAAGTAGAGTAAATTTACTAAAATATGAGCCCTAGTAGAGCTGTTTACCTTCAATAGTTCTCAAGATATAACTTTTTAAAAAGCAACATTTCATAAACAATGCACTGAAAAATCATTAGTTAGTGAATTTATCGCAGAAAATCTTTATCTCAGGAACTATGAGATGTACAGATGTCTATTAGCACTCAAATTAAAGCTAATTTAATTTTATGACCATTATTTTTGTAGGAGTAGTAGATTTCATGATACTTGCCAAAATAATTTAACAAGACATTGATTACGTTGTTAAGACAAAATTTATTGAGAAACCATTAGACGTACAGATTCCTGCCATCTTTGAACTGACCAGGAAAACACTGAACTCTGAATTAACCCCCCAAAATGCATATTTCAGCAGTAGAAAATATGCGAGGGATTAACTTTGCATAAAATATGCTGGTGGTTGAAGTATATTTGTTTAAATATTTTTAAATGTTTTAATAAGTATTTTTAAATTTAACTATTTTTATCGCTTTGGTTCCATTCTGTAGAATATTGCTCAAATAGTCTTCACAAAATATTTGAATAATTTCATTATTTAAAAAAGATAAAAAAAATTAAAATAAACTGTTGTTTGATTTGAGCAGAATTCGATATAAAGGTGTATATTTTTTATAAATAGACTTACCTAGGTAAGAGTAGACTTTTGTTTGCTTTAGTGTGCCTTTGAAGGGTTGTATGAGGAGGAGTCCCGACTTTCTGGCTAAGGATAGATTCCCTCGAGTAGTTCTGTAACAGAGAAAATGACGATATAAGAAAAAAATAAACTATCATCAAAGGATAAATGATAATATAATATGACTTAAAAAACTGTCATAAAAATAATCAGCAATATCACACAATTAAAAAAAACAAAACAATAAATAAATGACAATAAAAGAACACTAATTCATGTATTTTTTTTCTTAATCAATAAAATATGTAAAGGAACAACTATATGGTTTCGTCAAATTAAACACAATTATTTAGGGATGCCATTAATATATAAGATATAATAAAATAATAACTCATTATCTGTGTAGAAGACATTATTAATTACAGTAGAATTTTGTACTATTTCTACAATACAATTAGAGAAATACAGTTTCAAGAATGATCGAATAAAAGGATCAAAGATCGAAGTTCTTCATTGATCAGAAATTACTAAATTTTTACTTAAAATTTTCAAGAACTGGAAATATTTTCTTAAAAAACCTAAGTGGTCAAAACTGGCGATGCAATATGAAACATTTAAATAAATTTTTATTTCCTGTCACATTTTTCTTAAGAGAAAATTAAATATAAGCTAATTGGAAGGTCGGTATAGAATTTAAGAAGCATATTTTGATTACTTAACAAAGTGATATTAAGTAACTAGATAATTCATATTTTGTTAATGTCATCTCAAAAATTGACATTTCAAATAACTAACATTATTATTTAATAATATAAATAATTAATATATTATATTTATTAATGGATTGAATTTTAAAATCATAATATTAGGTGTCTAAATATTAAAAAATAAGTACATTAAGAAACTTTTTCGTTGATTTTAGAAATTCATCTCTTAAATAAATAATTTTGGGATTATATTTCATTATCAATATCATTGAACTGAACATATTTCACTGTTAACACATATATATATTGCTAAACATTAATCTTCAGTAAAAATATTATTGAAATACGTACAGGAAACGAAAATATTTTAAAAGAAAATGAGTGTACATGATAACTGCTTATTTCACCATGCGATTTCAAATATTATTCTGAATCAATATTTGATCTTTATTTGTAATCAAGTAGAACAGATGTTTAATTGCCTAAGATGCTTTCACATTAACAGAGTAGACAAAAAGTAGTTAAAACTACACCTTAGTTGCCATGGATAAAATGTTTATACCTTCGTTGCCATGGATAAAAAGTTTATATCTTAATGAACCATAAATAAATAAAAATTTTATCCATGGTAATTTTTTATACTCTTTTATTGCAACTGAATTTTGTGCAACTATGTACCTATAATGTAATATCACTCAATCAAGATTATTTATTTGCAAATTTCAATAATTATACTATTGTATTGTAGACGAATAAATAGTATTAATTTCTTTACAAGGTAGTGAAACCAATATCCTTCATGGGTTGTAGTAGTATTTATACAGAGAGATTTACTACATGAGAATGACAGTGAAATGTTATTTCAATGGGAACGATTACTTTTTTCTAATTAGATAACTTTAGGGGTTTCGATAAAAAACAAAACAATAAATTTACTTTTATGCACTAAAATCTTTTGTCCAGTTTTATGAGCTTTATAATTCAACAGTCACTAAGTCTAAATAATTGACCTATCACAATTAAATAGGCCAATGTCACTTTAATTTTGACTGGCTCGAATGTAAAAAAAAAAATTATAGTGAAACAGCATCTCAACCTAAGCCACAGCAATTCCGGATGACTCAACTGTATATTCAATAAAAAAACGTTTATCGGAATGTAAAACGAAGTATTACAGTATTAACTGATGTTACATATATATATTTAAAAAGCATATTAAGAACCAATAATGAATAACAGACTAATATTTAATGTTCATTAGGTAAAAAGAAGTAACAGGTGTTCTTAGATGTCAACCATTCCTATATTTCTATCAAAATACAAGGTTGTATAAACCACTTGTGATTACTTACAGTAAATTACACACAATTATAGCATGCAACTAAACAAATATTTGTATATTCTTAAAGAATCTCATCAGAATTATATATCAATATTTGCAGTTTCTTGATAGATAAAATTCAATACGAGTCAAAAGTCAACCATACTTAAAGATCATCGAATAGAATTATTTAGAATCAATTCGAGATTTATATGTAATAAATTTATTTTTAAACAGGAATAGAGATTTTTATTTATTAGTGTATGAATCAAATGTTATTCTTATTAAGGTTTTTAAATTAAAGATGTGAGGATATGTCATTAGTCGAGATAATAATTGAAGTACCTTGTTATAAGACCTCGGTTTCGGTTTCTTCCAAGGTTTGTAGGGAAACTTAGGCTTGTTATTACCCTCATACTCATGAGCAAGAAGGTACTGACAGGCCAAACACCATGGTCTCACTACCATGGCATCGTTCCACCAAGAAGTCTACCCTCATATCCACATCTGACATCACAAATAGAACATATCACTCAATTCCACAAGCTGTCACACACAAAAATAAAAACAAGAATTCAACACATTAACTGCCTCACACATCAGAGAGCACTGGCCTTTTGTCTGTATAATTTTAGTCCCCTCTTATTCCAGCTGAGCTATTTCTGTCCCTGGAACTCCTATGCTGGAAGCTGGTACCCCCCAGAGGCCTGTAGCAATCGTTCGAATATGGCAACAGTTGGAAGAGGAGCATCTGTGACCTAAGCTAAGAGATTTCGTAAGAGTCCCCCCCCACTTCTTGAGTGAACTTTCACCGAGTACAACATGTGCAGGCCCTAACCTCTTCAATTGGGTTCTGACGTGGTGGCGGAAGGAAGACGAGGGAGACCACACCTAACTATGACATCACTCTACTCCTAGCCTACACAAACCTCACGGCGTAACTTTTTTTTTTCAAGGTCCCCTCACCTCTTTTAAAAACCTTAATAATCCAAAACGTGGGATAGACTCCGAACGGGCGAGCACCTGTTAGCATTTATACCTTGTTAACATGGCACACTTGAGTATTTCAGTTATTTTTCGCAGTAAATACGCTCTATTAAAGGCAAATTACAAAATATTCTAAAGCATTGGCCTTAAATATTCGTCATTAGCCGAATACAAAGTGAAAACTGAACGATAGACTCGTCTGATGAAAACACCAATTTCGCCTTGAACTAAAAACCCCGTGGGTAGTAAAAATCGTATTTTTGAACATTGTACTTGAGTCCTCTTTTTAAACTGTCAAAAAAGAAGTGTATTTTCCAAATAATCTTAAAAAATAATTATTAAAACCGATGCCAAAAATATAGTAAACATAGCTTCAAACCACTTTTATGCAGTGTTGCCATTTGATTTAGATTCATACAAATTAAAAACAAATCTAATACAATAATAAGTTAAATTTAATAAAATTAATAAGTTTAAATTAATATCATTTTAAAGAATACGAAAAAAATTATAAAATAATTGATTCAAAAATGAAAAAACAAAGTCAGCAAGACATCTGATAAACAGTGTTGCCACTTAACATCAGCTTACACATACAAATATTTTGTTTTGTTGTTGTAACGTTTTTTTCATTATTGAATCAATTATTTTAGACTTTTTCTAGTATTATTTAAAATGATAATACTTTAAACACTTTAATTTTATTAAATCTAACTAATTATTGTATTAGCTAACACGTTTAAATATGCTCATAAACTTTACTTTGTTTATATCTTGTATATCTCAACAATATTATAAGTAATACTATATTAACTACTGAAGATTAAAATAAGTAAAATCTTTTAGTAAACAGTTCAAAAAGTAATGAAAAAACAAAACAGAAACACATGCGCAGTGCTTGAATAACTTCATTAAACTTAACTGAATAACTTTATAATGAGGTGTTTATAGTTGACTATAGATTCAACATGAGAAGGTCGCATCCCCTACCTCAGTAATAAAAAATTAATTATATCAATATAGGCAAGATTATTTCAACATAATTTTAAATCGAGATGTAACTTATTCGGCTATCATTAGGAACATTATAACAATTCAGAAAATATATAATCCCACAACGTAAATTATGAAAAAAATAATTTTCAACTGATTACATGTAATCCACACTATATATCACATCTTAAAAGCTATTACACAATATATATCAGATTTTAAAATTAACTTTGGTGACAAAAGTTGCCAAAGCTATCAACTTGAACTGCCCTCGTGAAGCCCCTACAAAGTGGGACGAAACGTCGGAAAATAGATGGTTGCTAACTATTTTTGTTTCTATTGGAAGATGAAGTAGATTGTAGGAAGATAGTGTGGGTGGCGGTCAATAATGGTATCAAAATAGTAAAAGAAAACTATTTATTGTTAACTAACGTTTCGCCCCACTTGGCCGGACTTCGTCAGGGCTGTCTGATGATAAAAAAAACAACTGAACAATTGTCCAGCCCTGCAAAGTGGGGCGAAATGTTGGTTGAAAATAAATAATTTTCTTTTACTATTTTGATACCTTTATTGACATCTTATTTTGTTTATTATGAATAAACTTATCAAATTTTAAATTGAGTCTAAACATTGACATGTCAACTAATTTTTTTTTGTTTTATAAAAACTATTGTCATAATCTTAAAAGCAATAACTCGTACAATATTATGTTGAACTGCAATAAATATAAACAATTGTTAGACATAAATACCTCATACTTCCATTGATTCGAATATATATTTTTAACGTTATAGAGTTTCTAAAAAGACATCGTGCTTACTTAATATATTCCATTATTGTTTAAATAAATAAATTTTATGGATAAATATATTATGTGGTTCTGAAATTACATTAAGATTGTCTTGAGAATGGCCGAAACGTCGGACTAATAAAGGAATAAAAAAATATTTGAGGCTAAAATAGGATAAAATTTATTTATTTAAACGATATTAACCAGTCTCAAGAAAGTGTAAAGATAATAAATAATTCATTATTATTTTAAATATTATTCGCTTATTTTAAACTATATTATAATTTTATATGCATTGTATTCACTAAAGTAATTTCAAACATTTCAAGAGAAACACAATTTTTCGATTATATATAGGGTGTTTTTTTAAGCCCGATAGAACTTGAAATTGTAAAAAATAACACAAAAAATTAAATTGTAATCAAAATTTTTTTTTTATTCGAAAGATCAATACGTGACATTAACATTTGAAAATGATTTCGGGCATATGGGCACCGCGGCTGTTCTTGACGAAGCGCATTCTGTAAAATTGTGTTCAGCGATGAGGCGCATTTTTGGCTTAACGGGTTTGTTAATAAGCAAAATTGCCGCATATGGTCGTGCGATTTGACACCTCTCGATTATTTCCTGTGGGGCTACGTGAAGTCACTGGTTTATGCTGATAAACCAGCAACAATTGACGCCTTGGAGGCCAGCATTGTTCGTGTTATTCGTGACATACGGCCAAAATTGGACGTCCAGAATGCGCTTCGTCAAGAACAGCCGCGGTGCCCATATGCCCGAAATCATTTTCAAATGTTAATGTCACGTATTGATCTTTCGAATAAAAAAAAAATTTTGATTACAATTTAATTTTTTGTGTTATTTTTTACAATTTCAAGTTCTATCGGGCTTAAAAAAACACCCTATATATACTTGACTGTTTTAATATAGGCGCATCTGACAAAAAAAAAAAAAAATTGATATAGGCAAAATTCCAAAGATAGTAACATAGAATGGGGTAAGAGGTTTATTTTTTTCAATCATGAATCTTAGTAATCGACCAAGAAAATCCCTAAGCACCCTCTCAAATTTGGACCTTTTGAGATCCTAGAATAAAAACAAAGTTCTTTTTGTTAGGTGTGTTACTTTTTCGAAAAAGTATATATGTAAATAGCATAAGGATTGTGGACACAGTGGAAACGAGAAAACAAATCTTTAGATCCATCGCCTCAAATAAAATGCTTCTTTTAAACAGTTTTAATCACATTCGAATTAAATACGAAATGATATTTTAGATTTATTATCTCAGATAACGCTTTCTAATCACCTCCGACTCGAATAAATTTTATTTCTCCCGCCTCGCCGAATCCAACCTATATTTCACTTTGAGAAATGAATTCACGTTTTTTCATGACAATTCCAAAATGAAATATCTATTATTCCAGCTCCAAATAAAAAATGTAGGAAAAGAAAATGTATAATGATATACCGATGTGGTTGTTATATAAGTGATTCGTGTAACTACAAATTTGTACGCAGAGAAAATTAAAATAGTCAACAATTTTTATAATAGGGGCATTCGTGATGTGTAAATGCAAAATGTTTTACCATGTTAAATGTAATAAGTATACGATTGTGAGCAGCCCTATTTAAAGTCATGTTAAATGATAAATGCATAAGAGCTCCTAGTGGATTTCCTGAGCAACTTATTTTATAACCTTTCCTTCCACAACTCTACGTTACTGTTTACTTTTAAGTTTTGATTAAAATAATTTTTTACAACATACTTATAGTGGAAGTTGTGTGAAAGTTTGGCCACTGAGTGTCTTGTTGATCTTCTAACTTGCGAGGAAGAGAATCAAGATGAGCTAATTGACAACTGTCATTACATTATTATTATTGCTATCCATTGCTTTATTTGATTTGAAAAAATCCAAAAAAATACTGACACAACAAAATGGTGACGAGCTTGTCTGTTACGTGACGACATTCTCTATTTAACATACCTATAAAAGACTCTCAACCATGATATATGTTATATCGTATCAACATGGCTAAAAGAAGGAAATATTTCTCCATTTAACGTGAGTTTTCCATTTAATACGCTTTAACATGTTAAACTAAAGATTATTGAATACTCAATAAAGGCTTCGCGAATCCGATGGTTCCATACCGATACCACCAATCGTTATCTACAGTCATCTGTCTAGTGACGCACCTCCAAACTCAAATCTATTAAATTAGTCTTAACGCAATCCTCCCATCTATGTTTCGGTCTAACCTTCGGACGTTTAGACGTCGGTTTTATTTCCATTAACATTTAAATGATCCGTTCCTTACTAAGTTCTACAACCTTACACGCCCATCTTATTCGCCGCGATGCTATCACCTGAATTATATTTACCGGGAGAAGTTCCTTCCAATTTAGCGTTGTGTAACCTTCTATATTCTTCCAACTCATCCTTTATAGATCTGAATATTTTAGATAATAATTTATTTTCAAAAACCTTAAAGCGTTGTTCTTCCCTCAGTGTAGGACAACACGTTTTGCAACAGAGGGAACATCAATTTTTATGCAGTTCTAAATTTTAATAAGTCCTTGTTTTTACACTCAATAAAAAAAAAAACAATCTGGTTCTTTTGTCACGTCGATATGCTAATGGCAGTGGCAACGACCTCTTAACGGAAGTGATCCGTTCGTCTTCCGGTTTACCATATTCAACAAATGCAATATCCGTTCATAAAAAAAAACAACAACATAATTTCCGTAAATTTTAATAATATAATCAATATTAGATTAATTTAATATAATGATTGGTTTGATTAATTGTATTCATTAAATATAAAATGAATTAAAGAAAGAGTTATGCATAAGGAAAATTTATTTTATTTTATAACCAAACTGCATTTTTGGCAAATTGCATCTTTTGTTATCACACAGAAATTTGAATCATGCAAATGACGTTCTATAGATACTTAGTTTTATATTGGAAGGAGATAGTTGACCGTATGAAGTAAATTCTGGGAAGATAGTCCGGGTGGCGGTCAATAAAGCTATCAAAATAGTGAAAGAAAACTATTTATTGTTATCCAACGTTTCGCCCCACTCTACAGGGGTGTCAGATTGCAGCGGAGATGTCAATTAAGATAATAGTTGAGAGTGAACTCAGTTAACATCTCTGTTTCAATCTGACAGTCCTGATGAAGTGGGACGAAACGTTGGATAACAATAAAATGTTTTCTTTTACTATTTCGATACCTCTATTGACCGCCACCCGGACTATATTCTTACAATCTACTTCATACGGTCTCTCTTCTTCCAATAAGAAATAAAATAGTATTAATTTAAAATAAACAATGTTAAGCATAATAATGATGTAAAAAATAAGGATAAAGACCCATATAACAGCATTGGTGCAACATATATCCAAAAATAAGCCTATTTTTTATTTTGAAAATATAATGATTTTGTGTTGGAAGAAGATAGTTGGCCGAATGCAGCAGATTGTAGGAAGATAAAATTAGAACAACTATTAATGAATTTATTTTAGCAAATATCATGAAAACTACTATTCCTTTATAGGTAAAGGTCATAAACTACTTTATAGTCCATTAAACTAGCTTTAATTTGAGTGCTAATAGACATCTGTACGTCACATAGTTCCTGAGATATAGATTTCTCAA
>NW_027115249.1:2567620-2573249 GCF_000696795.3 Halyomorpha halys | reverse complement strand
ATCAAACTAATCGTCCGAACAACTATAAATCAATTTATGTTAGGAAATATCATGACAATTACTATTTCTACGAATATGAAGGTCATAAACTACTTTATTGTGCCTTAAATTAGTTTTAATTTGAGTGCTAATAGACATCTGTACGTCACATAGTTCCTGAGATATAGATTTCTCAAAATAAATTAACTAACTACTAATCTTCCAGTACATGTTTATAAAATATTGCTTGTTAAAAAGCTAACAAGTTTAGCAAATTTACTCTTCTTTAAATAATGTTCTCTTAGGCTTTCTAGTGTTGTTGGTGGTTTTTAAGATATAGAGATCCGAATGAAAAATTAATGTTTTTTAAGGTTTTCAAACAGCCGCTATTTTTTATTCCCCCTACCTATACTTGGCAGACTCATCAGTTTTGACTAGTAATTATACCTAGTTTTCATTAAAGTAATTAAAAATTGGAGTGAAATAACTGACTTTTTTTCTTCTCGGCTCTTGTACTATTATAAAGACTGATTGTCAAATAAATTAAATTAATATTATTCGGTAGCAATAATTGATTTTTAAAATCAATTTCACATTAGCGTGTACACAGTGATTGGTTATAACAGCGATCGGATATGGTTATGTAATATTATGATAAAGATCCAAAGAGGTTTTGTTTTCAAAGCTATTCTAGAATCGTGAGGATTTGTAAAGGCTTGGTTAGGTTTGACGGAAAAGGTCAACGCCTTAGTGTGAATGAGAAGCTGAGTTCACCCTGTGGAAGGATCCTCGTCTATTTTTGGAAATATCTGGGGGCGGTATTAAATCTTCGGGCAATAATTTTATTTGCATCCATAACCAATAACAAGAAGCGACCAGGAATTTAGACTGGACGAATCTTCAAGTACTTAAGAGGCAGGGGCCGATCCAGATATTGCCTTAAGGGAATCATTTAAAAAAAAAACTGATAAATTTTAGAACGCCCTACCTTTATGCAATAAACAAAAGAAGAAAAAAAATGAAAAACCAATATTTTAATTTATTTATATAGTATTCATTTTAAGAGTACTATTTATAAAAATGCTGTTGATGGTAGTCTTTATTTAAATACACTATAAATAAATCTGTACAGCTACAACACAGATCAGGGTTTGTACGCAAGTACCGTAACTAGACCAACGGTTGTGCAAGGAGGTGATTTGGTCAGAATTACGCTCGACCGCCAGATTTTTACTTAATTAAGAGTACCCACTTTATGAGGCTGGTTGGATCCCTGAAGGCTCCTGAAACCACAAGGCAGACTAACGTGAAGCAGAAATTAATTATATGTCACCGTCGGATTCAAACCCCAATTGGAGTTAGGAGCATGGTGCCTTACTACTGAGCTACCCACTCCCTTAAATAACCTATAAATAAACTAATTTTACCGCAAATTAAATTTTTAAAAAAAATCAGTTTTTTTTCTGCTAAAGGTTTTAAGGCGATTAAAAATGTACTAACAAGAATAAGTACTTCTTAATTATCCTTGTATTAAGAACAAACATAAAAACGAAATATTACAAATCCCTTTTTTTTTTACTATGGAGTATATTAATATTTAGTAATCTTATACGATGTATATTTGGTTAGACTGTTTTAGACTGTCGACATGAGGTGTGTTAACTCAGGTCTCCATAGCTAGTTCAAAATATTATTGCACGTCGTCTGAGAAACGTGAACATAAATAGTAAGAGGATGTTGACGCGAATAAATATTATAACTTGAAAAATACAAGAATATAATTAATAAGTTGACAGGGAACATAAATGAACCGAATCTAGGACCATCCAGGAATAAAAAAAAAAAAAATGGACATTAAGGAAACTAACTAGTGAGGAAGGAATCAAAAGAGACAGAAGTAGTTTTCTAACTACCAAAAGATGTGGGACCCTTGGCAACCGTTCAACATGGCTTCCAAATTCTTACATTTATTTATTTATTTTTTTTTTTAACAATCTTGTTGGCAGAAGATTAGCTAAAATGAAACGATAAATATTTATTATTTATTAATTTTGTTTTTAGAGGAAATGTTCATGAACATAAGAATATAATCTTAGAAAGACGGCTAGATAGAAAATAAAAAATTTAATTTTAAAAGTTCTTCATGAGAGCATTTCATATTTTCAACATTTTCAGAGCGGTATACTGAGATGTATCGTGAGAGATACTTTATTCAAAGAAGACGGGCCACATACAGACGATACTGGCACTACGAATGTGACAGAATTTATCTCAAGGAGGCATATCATATGTTCTGACAGCCTCCAGTACTGTACGAACCCATTATTCAGGACACTGACACCAACAGTACGGGAACGAAGGTGGCAGACACATTAGTACAAGAGCCGGGGGGGGGGGGGGGGGAAAGGCAGTGATCTCACCCCCAATTTTTTATTACTTCAATAAAAACTATGTATAATTAATAGTCAAAATAGATGAATCTGCCAAGTATAGGTAGGGGGATTAAAAATTGGCGGTTGTTTCGAAACCTTAAAAAACCATTGATTTTTCATTCGGAGCTCTATATCTTAAAAACTACCAACAACACTAGAATGTCTAAGAGAACATTATTTAAAGAAGAGTAAATTTGTTGAAATATTAGCCTTAAAAGAGCTATTTACATCCAAAAGTTCTCGAGATTTAGCTTTTTAAAAAGCAAAATTTCTTAAAAATCTAATGAAAGATTAGTAGTTACTTAATTTATTTTGAGAAGTTTATATCTCAGGAACTATGTGTGAGATGTCTATTAGCACTCAAATTAAAGCTAGTTTAATGGACTATAAAGAAGTTTGACCTTTACCTTCGTAGGAATAGTAGTTTTCATGATATTTACTAAACTAAATTGATTTATAGTTGTGCGGACAATAAATTTGATTTATGAAAAACTTTATTTCAGAAACCATTGGACGTACTGATGTCTGCCGGCACTCAAATTAAAGTTAGTTAAATTTAATACAAAATAGTTAATTATGTTTATCTTCGTAGGAGTAGTAGTTTTTATGATATTTGACAAAATGTTAATTTCTAGTTGATCGTATAAAATGTTGGATTTTTGAAAAGATATATCTCTAGATTCATAAAACGCACATATGTCTGCCAAAACTCAAAATAAAGGAAATATAACTTACTATAAAGCAGTAGTTTATCATCACATATGAATATAAATTTGGCAAATGAAAATTTGTCGGAACAACTATAAATTAATTTATTTTAGCAAATTTCATATAAACTATTACGCCTACGAAGATAAACATCATAAACTACATTATAGCTCATTAAACTAGCTTTAATTTGAGTCCAAATAGACATCTGTACGACAAATGGTTTTGAGATATGAATTTTTCAAAATAAATTTACTAACTACTGATCTTTTAGTACGTCCTATAAACATTTTTATGAAATGTTGCTTTTAAAAAGCTATATCTCCAAAACTATTTAACGTGAATAACTCTATTAGGGCTCATATTTTAGCAAATTTACTCTTCTTTAAATGACGTACTCTTAGGTTTTCTTGTGTAGTTCCTATTTTTTAAGATATAGAGATCCGAATGAAAAATCAGTTTTTTTTTATCGCTTTGAAACAGCCACACTTTTTTATTCCCCCTACCTGTATTAGGCAAACTCATCAATTTTGATTATTAATTATACATAGTTTTCATTAAAGTAATCAAAAAATGGGGTGAGATAACTGCCTTTTTTCTCCTCTTGGGCTCTTGTTCTATCAGTCTAGACTGAGGACTACTGACAGACAAACTCTTAATCCTGTCACCATTAGACTGATACCGACTATATCCCGTTTCCAAATATCTAATTCCTGGGTCCCCTCCATTCCCGAAGCAGAAAAAAAGACCCATTTTCCCATCATCCCCTGTTTCCAACCAGTTAAATAAATTAAAAATGTCTACATTAACAAATTATAAGTTAATCCAACACTATTAAAAAAATTATATAATATGTATATATAGTTGACCCTAAAAATTTAAATATAAGAAGATAGAAAAAAAAACAATAAATAGTTTCTATTTGTGTAGTACTATTTTAATGTCCGACGTTTCGCCCCACTTTGCTTTATCAGGGCTGCTCAAAGCGAACGGTTGAACAGAAGCTTGAAGCTGTCACAGGTTGAAGCTGTTCAACCATACGCTTTGAACAGCCCTCATGAAGCCCTGCAATGTGGGGCGAAACGTCGGATATTAAATAGTTATAAACTATTTGTTCTTTTATTGACTGCATCCCTGACCATCTTCTTATATTTAAAAAAACTATAAGTTAATCCAACACTATTAAAAAAAATATAAGTTAATCCAACACTATTAAACAAATTATAAGTCAATCGAACACTATTAAATAAAATAATTATAAGTTAATCCAACACAATTAAAAAATTATAAGTTAATCCAACACTATTAAAAAATTATAAGTTAATCCAACACTATTAAACAAATTATAAGTTAATCGAGATTAAACAAATTATAAGTTAATCGAGCACTATATTAAACAAATTATAGGTTGGTCCAATACTATTAAACAAATTATAGTTTGGTCGAATAATATCTTAAATCTCACGTTCAATATTTTAAACCAACAACCAACAAACTAAAAACTTTTTTAAATAATAAAAAAGAACTTTTTTAAATAATAAAAAATAATTTTTTATTAGCGCCTTTTTTAGCAGAAACCTTATATACACAGATAGAATGCTCTTACCCGCGGGTGCCTGTTTTACTGTATTACTTATACAAACTGAAGAAGTAGCGGATCCGAATTAAAATATAATGAAACAGCCAGCAAGAGACATGACGTCACAAGATGACGACCTCAATAATATCGGTATTTAAATCCGAGACAGCTGTGCCCGCCTCCATGAATTGCAGATCGTCCTGGATACCCGGAGGGAATCCAGTAACAGCTTCCAGATCTCGGTGAGATCATCTCCAGGCTGATAGTATATAATATAACAAACTATATAATCCAGCCATCACTGATTTGTGAACATGGCGGATTTAGTCTGATATCCATCTTTATCTTAACTGCGCAACATTTTAGGCTACACAGTATGAGGTCCGACATGGAATCCATTTGAAGACTATAACATATTAATTTTCCTTAATAATATACAATCAATAATATACTAACGTATCGAATCCAAAGGGGTCCAAATATAATAAATACAAGAAGTGACCTACAATGTTAATTTTTGGAGGATATAACTGAGTATTTTAGTCATTATGAGAGATAGTCGACCGTGGATGACTACATTTAAATCATTCCTTCGATTTGGACAAAACGTCTATACTTGCTACAGTTCGTAACCATGACAAAAGACTCATCTCTGAAAGCCTCTATATCCAATTAGAGCCTTCTTCCGTCAATTTAAAAACCGACAAGCACAACTTATCATTAACATATTCGCAAATAGTTAATTTATTAAAAAAGTAATTTTTTTATTTATTTATTCATTTTACTTTCAATTATTATTTCACTTCTTAAACTTTTTTTTACACATCTGTCGTCACCCTCTTATATACGTTTCCTCTTTCTAACTGTTGTTAAATACCCATGACACTTTAACATCTTCCGGTACTTCGTCATCCTTGTACATACATATATA
>NW_027115249.1:2560578-2566805 GCF_000696795.3 Halyomorpha halys | reverse complement strand
GTACAGTTGTAAATTACAATAAATAAATAATTAAAAAAAAAAAAACATTTTCCAAAAAGCATTTGTGGTCACCCTCTCACACGCTTTCTTCCTCTAAATATTTTCTACTTTTTACTTTTTACCCACTCGTAACGTTTCCTCTTAAAAACACTTAGTCATTCTTGTAACGTCTTTTTTAATTCTGAGTTTGGTCGCTCTTGGCGTAGTATACCACTTGGCAGTTAGATTTCAAGCTAACAGGTTCGTTTTATTCTCTTCTTATTTCTTCCCTATCTTTATTTTACCACCCCTTGTTTTCTCAATTTTTCTTATCCACGTTATTAGTTATTTTTACCACATATTATTATTATTGTTTTCAAAAAAATTTTTTTTCTTCTATTAATTTCTTTTGTTAAACTTTTCTTATATTTTGTCTCTTTATTGATTATTATGGTTACATGTATTTTCTTTTTCTTTCCAAATTTTAATTTTTAAATTGTTAATTTGAAGAATGGTGCCAAAACTGGAGGATTGAAATAAATTCCAATAAATCCCACCAAATCACATTTACCCTTCGACGTAAACTCATGACCTCTTCCCCTACAATATCCTTTAATACCTCACTTATTCCTGTCGAACAGATCCGTTACTTAGGACTACATCTCGACAAACGACTGACATATGGAATCCTCATATAAGACTAAAAAGACAAGAAACTGCTCGTAAATTCCGACTATTGCAACATTTACTAGACAAACGGTCTAAATTGCCAATCCATTACAAAATACTGATCAACATGACTGTTATAAGGCCTATCTGGACATACGGAGTTGAGCTTTGGGGCTCTACTAAACCATCAAATTCCTCCAGAATCCAATCCTTACAGTTCAAAATCCTTCGTAAAATCCATAATGCTCCTTACTTTGTCACAAATCAAGTCATCCATCAGGACATCAATGTTCCATTTGTTGCCGATTTGGCCAGAACCAGACACCGTTCCTTCCATAATAAACTTCTCAACCACACAAATCCACTTGTTTCTAACCTGGCTTCTCCTTCATTACCTAATAATCCTCCTAGGCGTCTGAAAAGAAGATGGCCTCGAGATCTTCTCCTCTAGAAATGTTATTGGAATTCTATCAGTGGGTAGATTCTCCACATGTTTTTATCATGTCTACGTCACCTACAGCAAATTTACTTGTTGTATATATGTGTATAGAGTTGTAAATAACAATAAATAAATTATTAAAAAAAAAATGTTAATAACTAATATATTCATACTTCTTTGCATTATATAACTTTATTTCCTTAATTATGTTATTTTACCTAATTATTCAATTGCCTATGCATACATTTCATTTTCCACTACTCTCATCACTTAATTTTATTAATACCTTTCTGTAAAATTATTCACTTTATGTCATTTTTTTTTTTATATTTTATTTTTTATTTTCTATATTCATTGGTTGTTATCTTTTTCTGATATGGAGACTAGTGGCAGGACCTAACAGAGTATAGAATGAACAATGACAGAGATCCAATCTGAGATAATACTTGTTATGTATAACTCAACGTAATGACTCTCAATTCGTCTTCATCCTCAGGCGACAAATAGTCTGTGCGCTCTATCCTTGGAGGCTCATCTTGGAGCGGGGATGTCCTTCACTCAGCTCTCAGCTCAATTGTATGTTCCTCCCTTTAAAGGAAATAAATAACAACAATAATGGTCTCATATATAAACCCTCAAAAACGATTTATGAAAATGTAACTTATACATTTAATAATCCTTTATGCTGGAAGAGTCTTATGGAATTAAAAGGATTTAGTGAATGACATAAATTCTTCCTTATTAAAAAACAATAGTTTATTTAATATCATCAGCAACGTTTCGGGAGATTTCCCCCATCTTCAGGCTGCTAAAAAACAAATTCAACCAAACCATAAACATGTGCTTACAACAACACTCATATATCATATACACTCATAGAACTATTTATAAATTATTTAACTGTTAACAAAAACCTATATATGACATATAACTTTCTCCTATTAGTCATTCTTGCTAATATATTACAATATTAATGTCATTTAATGAGTAAAATTTGCTAATGGTCATACATTTTAGAAGAATAATTACCTTTCTGAAGGTTATCTTCCAGTCTGATAACAACCATATAAACTATAAAATAATTTTCTCCTACCTCTACTATCACAAAGATGAACAATAAAATCTAAAATTAACAATTTTTCAAAAACCATTTCTATTCTATTTATTATATAACATTATTTACTTTTATAATTATAAACATTTTGGCTAAATTATATTGGAAGATAACCTTCAGAAAGGTAATTATTCTCCTAAAATGTAAGACCATTAGCAAATTTTACTCATTAAATGACATTAATATTGTAATATATTAGCAAGAATGACAAATAGGAGAAAATTATATGTAATATATAGGTTTTTGTTAACAGTTAAATAATTTATAAATAGTTCTATGAGTGTATATGATATATGAGTGTTGTTGTAAGCACATGTTTATGGTTTGGTTGAATTTGTTTTTTTAGCAGCCTGAAGATGGGGGAAATCTCCCGAAACGTTGCTGATGATATTAAATAAACTATTGTTTTTTAATAAGGAAGAATTTATGTCATTCACTAAATCCTTTTAAGTAACTTATACAATTTCCTCTGGTATATCATCTGTTATTAGATAAGATTTCAAAAAAGTTCTTTTAAAATTAAATCACTATATATTTTTATTGCAGTGTAATATTTTAAATATTATTAATATAAAGTGAGGACTCCCACTTCTTGTGCGTTTGTCAAACACATTTACACAACTTTCTCCTTCTCTATCTTCTATCTTCACTGTAACTCAACATAATATTTGCATGTTTAACCTTAAATTTGTAATTTATTTATGCTACGTCAATTTAAAAATGCTGTTGATGGTTGGCTTTGTTAAAATAGTCTATGAAAAAATGAATCTGTACCACAACGCATAAAAGATCAGGGGTACAGTACTTTCTATGGAAGCACTATTACTAGACCAACGGATGCGCAAGGATCTGGTCACGAAACTGGCTACACTGCCAGATATTTACCCAATTTATGTATAAAGGCTGGGTGGACCTGGGAGGTCTCCGGAACCCACAGGGCTGACTCAACAGCTACAATGAAACAGATAATAATTATCTGCCACAGCCGGATCCGAACCAGGGTCATTGGAGTTAGTAGTCCATTGCCTTACCAATGAGCTACCTATTCCCTAATAAATATATTGATGGGTTAATATTTTTGGAAGATCGCTGATTGTCCGTGTGGAATTAATATAAAGAAGACAAAATAACTCAAATATAAAATAAACTATATAATTATGAGTCAACGATTCGTCTAACATTTCAGGGCTTCATCAGGGCTAAAAAGGATGAACAAAACACTAAAATTGAGTAACACAGTAAGAGAATAAGATAACACGTAAAAATATGTAAATGTAAAACATGTGAAAATGCATATAAAATAAAATATGATTTATAATCTTAATATTTTCTTGAAACTGGTAATTCTTTAATAAATAACTCAAATACTATCCAATTACAGTCTCAAAACTTTATTTCTTTCATTCGTCTAACGTTTCGGCCAATCCGGCCATCTTCAGGGACTTCTACTCATTACCACTTTACAAACATATAATTTAAAAACTCTAAAACTTCATTCAGGCTATTCTGGCCAAGTCAAAACATTTATATCTAATTAGTTATAACACATTTATAGCTAATTAGTTATAAACACTATTAATAAACATTTATCACAAAATAAATGTTTACTAATAGTGTTTGCAGAGAAATAATTTTTGACTGTTTTTTTAATGGATAATTAAGTAATTAGATATAAATGTTTTGACTTGGGCAGAATAGCCTGAATGAAGTTTTAGGGTTTTTAAATTATATGTTTGCAAAGTGGTAATGAGTAGAAGTCCCTGAAGATGGCCGGATTGGCCGAAACGTTAGACGAATAAAAGAAATAAAGTTTTGAGACTATAATTGGATAGTATTTGAGTTATTTATTAAATAAAATATGATGTATAGTATAAAGTATAAATAAACAAGAAATACAAAAACGTATTTCTTGCAAACCGTCTTTTAGTATTAGAAGAAAATATAAAAAGAAATGATGTACTCTATTTCTTTCTATATTTGTTTTTAGCAATTGCCTATTAGTATGTACTTAATTTTTTTCAATTTATTTATTTATTACATATTTCTCTTTTATCTTCTTTTTATTTGTTATTATTTATTTTTTCATTAGATGTCTAATACTTTTTTTTGTATTTCTTGTTTATTTATAATTTATACTATACATCATATTTTATTTGCTTTGTTCATTTTTATATACATTTTCACATATTTTACTTAATTTTCAACCACACTCTAGTTTAAATTTATTTCATGTTATATTATTCACTTACTGTGTAAATTTATTTTAGTGGTTTGTATCTTCTTTCTTCTTCTTCTTTAGCCCTGTTATATGTGACGAAACGCTGGCTCATAAATAGTTTATTTTCTATTTTAGTTTTATTTTGGCCGTTCCCCCACCATCTGCTTGTTTGTTTAATAATAGGAGAATGCAAATCTCTATTGATTTCTACAAAAAAAAAAAACAAGTTGAGAGAACTTATTTAATTGTACCAACGTTTAGGCCTTCATCAGGGCTACATTCGACAGATTTGCGATATCCTATGAAACGTTGGCACAATTAAATAAGTTCTCTCAACTTGTTTGTGTTTTTTAATTACCACACCCCTAACCATCATCTCATGATAAATTTTTTTGCCTTGAGAATTTTGCTCATTTTGGGAAATAAACGTCAACATTTCCCTAACGTTTTATCTCTTTTGTTTATACTTTTGTCTGCCTTTCGTTAACCCTCTGATGTTGTTATTGCCGCTTGATTATGTTACTCCCTCTTAATCGTAAAGATTTTTGTTATCATCCCGTCCAATTACACAAAAAAATAGTGCAAATCGTCAACCATGAGATAAAAGCTCACGGGATAGATAAATCTTAGAGGACAGGTAGGGCATTCCTACCGGGTTAATATTACCATTCCACCAGTCCATTCCCCACTTTAATTTTCCTCTTTGAGGGAAATATTCCCAGTTTAGTGGACTGATAATTCATTTTTAAAGGTTTGTACAATGTGGTCAAGAAGTACTTTTTATCGCGTTTTTTTTTTTGGGCGGGGGAGGGGCGGAGTGAATGTCAATAAGTACCTTCAAATGCATTAAATTTGTATCTTGGACCTAAATAAGATTGTCTCTTAAGAGGGTATTCCGTTATACGGGGGTGTCCGTTAGGAGAGGTTTAACTGTATATAGCTTGTCCACATATCCTTGACCCGTATATAACTATAGATGTACCTGCTGCAGCGTTATCCTCTCCAGAGCTGAGAACCGGTGATGATCGGAGTCGCGACTGCCCGCGCCCGGCACGACCGTATCCATCGCACCCTCAACTTCTGCGCGGATTGGCCTAAATTCGGACTGGGTTCGTGTCTGGCCGTGACATCTGGAGGGCCTTTGCTAGTGCTCATTGATTCTCCTCAACTCTTCTGTTCGTGTAACCCTCATTCGTTTTGATATTTTCTTTACTGTCAACATGAAAATCGCCTCCCTGTCCCTCTATCTATAATAATGAAATGAAATCTAAGAGTCTTTTTAACTTGATATTTTTTTATTTTATTTATTTATTGATATTTACGACTTTATAAAAAATACAACAAGTAAATTTGATCATAATAACATAATGATAATGATATGATATAGGATGTAGAGAAACTACCCAGTAGTAGAACTCTAAAAACAGTTTACAATATAAGGTCACGAGGCTATCTTCTTTTCAGGCGCCTCGGAGGATTGCCAGGAATGGAAGAGGAAGCAAGGTTACAAACTAGTGGGTTTGGGTGGTTAGGGAGTTTATTATGGAAGGAAAAATATCGGATTCGTGCTAGATCGGTTACATAAGGAACATTTAGGTTTTTATGGATGGTTTTATTAGTAACAAAATAAGGAGCATTGGGGATTTTACGAAGGATTTTGGATTGTAAAGATTGGATACGAGAGGAATTCGAAGGTTTAGTGGAGCCCCAAACCTCAACTCCGTATGTCCAGATGGGCCTTATTGTCATGTAGATCAGTCTTTTGGTTGGATGAGTTGGAAGTTAAGACCGTTTGTCTAGTAAGTGCT
>NW_027115249.1:2557929-2559708 GCF_000696795.3 Halyomorpha halys | reverse complement strand
GACGCATATCTGTTTTGGGTCAAATCTGCAACGAATGGGATGTTAAGGTCTTTGTGAATGAGTTTATTTGTGACGTAATAAGGAGCATCAAGGATTTTGGATTGTAACGATTGGATGCTGGAAGAATTTGATGATTTGGTGGAATTGGTGGTGAAGTTAACATTAAATTGAATGTATATATCCACCAAGGAGACAACCAACATTTCTTTTTTTTTTAAGCTACATCCATAGTAGATGTCTCGATAAAAATCCATGGCTCAATCCTTATCTAATACTAGGATATATGGGAATCCTTAGATTTATGTTGTGAAGATAAAATTCTCGAAAAAAATAAAATAAAGGTTATTAAATACGATTTAACAAAAATGTTATTATGTTCCTTATTGCAAGAATGCGTTACCATAGCAAAATCGGACCTGCGCGGTGCTGATTCGAATCTGGCCTAGATAGACTGATTCATATTTCGTGGTGACCCCACGATATAGAAACTCGACCTTCACACCCTGGTTAGAATAGATTGGTAGCTGACCTGTAGGATAACTCCTCCTTCTCCTCAAGAGGCCCGTATGAAAAGCCAGGAAAAAGTTAAAAATAAAAAAAAAATCCCATAAGCAATAAGAAATCTTTTTTTTTTTTTTTGCTTATTTACTTATATCGAGCTAGATTGTATAATAAACTGAAACTGGTAATTGTAAGAAGCGTGAACCTGAAAAAACCTGCCTTACGTAGAAGCCTTTTCTTCCCTTTAAAGCATTCACTTATAACAAATACTGATCGATGTACGACGAAGAGGTTATAATCCTTCTTGCAGAGATCAGAATACATAAAATAATTAGAGGATATTTCATCCCCCCCCTGCATCCAATATCCCATAAGAAGGCCTTTTCTCTGTGTGAGTGAACTTTCCCCCCTCCGGATCATTTCTAACATATGGCAGAAGGACTGGTCGTCTACAGGATGCCACTCTATACTAACCATGGTGGTTTTTAAAAACAGGAAAATGTACAACGGACTGTATTAAATGTAGTACAAGACTTCAATACAACTTGTGATATAAATAATAAACAAAAAACAAACGATAGATAGCGGCAGATGTAACGAGCAGCAATTAACAATTGAACTACAATTAGTTGATGGCTTTTAATTCAGCCATGACACATTTCTCAGAAGCAGTTGTCAGTTGACAAATGGCCCCTGGTGGTGTTACGAATTAGGCAATTGCGATTCCGATATTATGGAGTTAAAATGTGGTCTATATAGAACATGAAGAAGGAGGAAGGAGAAGATATATATAACATGTTTAATTAATGGAGTTATTTAATTATAACCATTTATTTATGGTTGGGGAGCGCGGTAGCACTGTGGTAAGGCACGATGCTACTATCTCAAAGGACCCCGGGTTCGAGTCATTGAACAAGAAAATTGTTTTCTGTTACACTTTAGCCGTGAGTCAACCCCGTGGGTTCTAGAGTCCACACGTGGGGGATAGAGTGGGCTCAGGGATCCTCAGGTCGATTAGGTAAATATTGTATAAAGAAGTGTAAATGTGACTAGAGATTATTTTATTTTATTTATTAATTCTTCTAACACATTGTTTGATTATATTAACACTAAACATACCATAACGGGTCAAATGACCCATTTTGAACTTTTCCATTGAAAATGCACGTATAATTTTATTGCGTTTGCACATTTGACTTCATGACTTTTTCTAAGTAATTAATGTACAGTTATAAAAATATTTTTGTTTTGTTTATTCTGAGTAATCCTTGTTGTATA
>NW_027115249.1:2550620-2557274 GCF_000696795.3 Halyomorpha halys | reverse complement strand
AGCACAAGTTTTTATTTTTTGCTTTTGTAATAGAAATGCTCAACATACTATTTTGTTTAATTATAATAAATTTAATTTATATTTTTATTTCCTTCCTAACATCCATATTTCATACATTCAAGCATGAAACATAAAGTCGGGTCATTTGACCCGCTATGGTAGAAATAGGTATATATTAAGTCTTGGTATGATTAGTGTTAATTTGCTTTATCCTTCTGTTTGTATATATTTTAAGTAAGGTTTTATTTATTTTTATATGTTTTTTTTTTCATTTATTTATTTATTTTTATCATTTTATTTTATTATAGTATGAATGTGATCATTCATCACTATTACCTATTGCCCAGAATTGTATGGCATATTGTAATATCTATCAATAAACAAAAGTTTAACAAAATTTTGGCTTCATTCGCCCTTTCCGTGCTGAAATGTCACAACATGATTGATCATGGCTTGCCCTCCTCCCCCCCCCCGTAGTTTTGATTCTGGCTACGCCCTTGCTAGCGATATTAAATCTCTCGAAGAATAGTTTATACTAAGAGTAATTTTTACAAGCAGAAATGTTTTACATTAATAACTATTATAATTGGGAGTGAGTAGCTCAGTGGTAAGGCACACAGCTACTAACTCCAAGGATTCAAACCCAACTGTGGCAGATAAATATTATCTGTTTCACTATAGGCGTGGGCCCTCCGGGGATACCCTTTATTAGGTATTCACTAAGTCACCTCAACCGTTAGTCCAGTAACAGTACCAAGTTACAAAGTACAGCATCCCTGAATCTCCATGGATTGTATAAGTACAGATATAATTTTTTTAATTATATGAAGACAGATAGTATTTTTTTTTTATAAGGAAATAAGTAACGAAAATAATAAACCATTATAAATTGCGTTGTTTTTTTTTAACGTGCGAAGTTGTGATTTGCAAAAAGCAGCTGCTATAAAAGGCAAGGAATAAACGAGAAGATAAGCAATTTGAGAGAGGAAGCGGACGCTGGGAAGGAGCTCCACATTTAGGAGGCACTGATTACACCTCTCCCGATACAGTCACTATTGGCAAATCTACTTCCTTCCTCCCCCGTTAATGTAAAACATTAAGATGTCGGCCATCATCAATCAACCTGTTAATGAAAGGATCCCTTCTAACAGAATTCTAAAGAACTGTGTCAATGTCGAATCTAACTCAATGCACGTGGAACGGGAAACTATTCGTCGAAACCTCATTAAACATTAGCCAACTTGGTGATAACTTTTAAAAAGCAAAATTTCTTAAAAATCTACTGAAAGATTAGTAGTTAGATAATTTATTTTGAGAAATCTATATCTCAAGAACTATGTGACGTACAGATGTCTATTAGCGCTCAAATTATAGCTAGTTAAATTTACTACAAAATAGTTAATTATATTTATCTTTGTAGGAGTAGTAGTTTTTATGATATTTGACAAAATAAACGCACAAAATGTTAATTTATAGTTGTTCGTATAAAATGTTGGATTTTGGAATAAATATATCTCTAGATCTATAAGACGCACATATGTTTGCCAACACTCAAAATAAACGAAATTTAACTTACTATAAAGTAGTTTATTACACTTATCTTCGTAGGGGTAGTAGTTTTTCTGATATTTACATATGAATATAAATTTGGCAAATGCAAATTTGTCCGAACAACTATAAATCAATTTATATTAGCAAATTTCATGTAAACTATTACGCCTAGGAAGATAAACATCATAAACTACTTTATAACTCATTAAACTAGCTTTAATTTGAGTGCTAATAGACATCTGTACGTCAAATGGTTTTTGAGATATAACTTTTTCAAAATAAATTCACTAACTACTGATCTTTCAGTACGTCCCATACAACATTTTTATGAAATGTTGCTTTTTAAAGAGCTATATCTCGAAAACTATTTAACGTAAATAACTCTATTAAGGATCATATTTTAGAAAATTTACTCTTCTTTAAATGATGTCTTATTAGATTTCCAGTGTTGTTGGTAGTTTTTAAGATATAGAGCTCCGAATGAAAAATTAATTATTTTTAACGTTTTTAAACAACCGCCATTTTTTATTCCTCCTACCTATACTTGGCAAACTCATCAATTTTGACTAATAATTATACATAGTTTTCATTAAAGTAATAAAAAATTGGGGTGAGATAACTGCCTTTTTACTCCTCTTGGGCTCTTGTACTATTTAGGTAGCTTTAAGGAGCGTCTGTTTTGTTGAAAACCCTACCATAAATTAAGGTATATATATAATGTTATAATATTTACTTATTGTAACACAAAAAGGTATTATAGGTCCCAGAATGGCTATTAGTCAAGGTGCAATATATCATAGTGCCCTACGCCTCATTAACACTTGTCGATAGGTCCAAGGGGAGGGGAAGGTCCTCTGTCATAGATCTCTGCCATCCTTGACAACCATCTATATAGATTCTATGAAGAAGATTATGGCAGCAGATTGTATAATATAATACATCCCGAAACTATCGGGCACAGGTTATTTCAATTTGCATATGCTTAAAAAGAAAATTCGTAACGCTGCGATCCATGGGTTCAGAACTTAGTAACGAAGCACTGTTTTTAGAACAACGGTTAAACCAGGAGTTGATTTTTTCAAGATCATGCTTAACCGCCATGTTTTTCACTAATTAAGTGTATCCACTCAATGAGGCTGGGTGGACCCCGAAGGGCTTCTGACCCACAGGACTGACTCACGGCTACAATGAAACATAAAATAATTATCTACCACAGCCGGATTTGAAACCGGGTTGGTGTGTTAGTAAATTGCCTTACCACTGGGTTGAGTTGCCTGTCCACCCATTCACACACATACATATTATAATAGTATCCTGTGGATTAGTCAATTATAGAGCAATTATATTTTGGCTACATTTTGAGATTTCATTGATCTCATAGCCATGCCCTACAATCAAATTTGAATCTGAAACTGTTTTTCATACGATATATGATTTTTAGAGTATAAAAATTATGTTTTTATTTATTTATTTAATGTGATTTACAACTCTACAAATAATAAATACAATAAGTAAATATGTTGTATGCTTCATATACACTTGAAAATCTTGGGAAGGAACCACCCATTGGTGGTACTTCAAGTATTAATTTAAATTAGAAGGTCCCGTGACCATCTTCTTCTCAGACGCCTCGGAGGATTATCAAGGATTGTTAAGGATGAGAGATTAAGAATTAATGGGTGAGGATGGGCAAGAAGTTTGGAATGAAAAGAAGCATATCTGTTTTCGGCCAAATCTGCAACGAATGGGATGTTAAGGTCTTTGTGAATGAGTTTATATAACGTAATAAGGAGCATCAAGGATTTTACTTAGGATTTTGGATTGTAAGGATTGGATGCGGGGGGAATTTGATGGCTTGGTGGAGCCCCAGAGTTCAATTCCATGTGTCCAAATTGGTCTGATTATCGTAGCGTATACTAATTTTTTGTAGTGAATGAGAAGTTTAGAGCGTTTGTCAAGTAAGCGTTGTAGCAATCGGAATCTACGAGCAGTTTCTTGTCGTTTCAGTCTTGTGTGTGGATTCCAAGTAAGTCTCTTGGTGTATAAAATTAAAATCTATTTCGTTAGCCTGAAATGATTCAGTTTGTTAGGTTTTTTAAAAGTTTTTAACTTTTTTTTAAGATAATAACTGTCCGCTTCACAGGAAATTTTATATACACTACACGTTTGTATTTAAACTATCTTGAACATAAATAAACAATAACCGAAGTTAAACATGAAAAAAGTTGCCCCTATCTCCTCAGCCATGACATATCCTGGCTACCTGAGCGATATCGATATCTTCCAGCCTATACACCACTACGGATCGTACGAAGATATGTTATCTTCATGCCTACTTATCTTCGAGCAAGAAGTATTTCGGTCTGTCTGGGTTCCTAAATGTTCCACATCTGATTTATAATCTTTTCTTCCTTTTTTTAAAACTGTATTTTGTCCATATCATGGAACGAAATTGTAATATTATTTGAACTATATTATTCTATTAAGGGAGAACAAATGTTTATATGCTGATCATTATAGTACAAGAGCCAGCTCGAGAGAAGAAAAAAGTCAGTTATTTCACACCAATTTCTGATTACTTTAATCAAAACTATGTATAATTACTAGTCAAAATTGATGAGTCTACTAACTATAGGAAGGGGGAATAAAAAATGGGGGCTGTTACCAGGCCAAAACCTTAAAAAAAATTCTCTTTCGGAGCTCCATATCTTTAAAAACTACCAACAAAACTAGAAAATCTAAGAGAACATTATTTAAATAAGAGTAAATTTGCTAAAATATGAGCCCTAAAAGAGCTATTTATGGTTAATAGTTCTCGAGATATAGCTTTTTAAAATGGACCATTTCATGAGAAATGCACTGGAAAATCAGTAGATAGTGAATTTATTTTGAGAAATCTATATCTCAAAAATCATTTGAAGTACAGATGTCTATTAGCACTCATATTAAAGCTAGTTAAATGTGCTATAAAGTAGTTTATGACGTTTATCTTTGTAGGAATAGTAGTTTTTATGATACTTCATAAAAATTAATCCGAACAACTAGAAACTAACAATTTGTGAATTCATTTTGTCAAATATAATAAAAAATAATATTTCTACGAAGATAAACATCATAAACTAGGTTAAAATAAATATTTTAATTTATATCCATTTTAGTCTCAACACATTTTATTTTTCTTAAAAGTCCGACGTTTCGGCCAATCTGGCCATCCTCATTACTTAATACAATACAATTTTGGAACTCTAACTCCATGTAGGCTATTCTGACCAGGTCAAAACAACAATTTATTCTTTGATGTAAACAATTTTTCCTTCTGCTTTAACTAGTTTAATAAATAATGATAAAATTGTAACATAACATTACGGCTAATTTATAAAACAAACAATAAAATTTTTTTAAAAATAAATAATTCAAATTCTATCCATTTTAGTCTCAAAACCTCTATCTCTCTTATAAGTCCGACGTTTCGGCCAATCCGGCCATCCTCAGGGACAATCTACTACAAAAGAGCTTTTATTACATGTATGATCCTACAAACATTTCAAAATACTTAACATTATTATTTATAATTTACCTTACCTTAATACAATTTTGAAATTATATAATTTAAAAAACTTCATGCAGGCTTTCGAACCACTTCATTTTGGATACCGTTCGATCTTATTTAATTTAATCATAAACTACTTTATAGATTAGATTTGATTGCTAATAGACATCTGTATGGTCTTATGGTTCCAGAGATATACTTTTTCATGAATAAAATTTTCAGTCCGAAATTAACATTTTTTGAATTTATTATATTCGAAAAATATACTAGAACTATAATTAAACATGTTTCTGATACAAAAAATCGATTATTCGAGAAATTAAAAAATAAATTTAAATAGCAATTTAGTCTATTTGGTTCATTAATTATTTATTATATAAAATATTAAAACAAAATTCCAACGGAAGAGAGAAATTATGACGAGAGAAAGACCTTGAGTAGAGCAAGAGGTGTAGGCGTAGCGGCTATACCACACCCGCAATGCAGTCCTCAACATACACAATAATTTTATCAGTGTATACCTTCTTGTATTTTATGTTTTTCTTTTTATTAATTAATAATCAATTGAAAGCACTAAAATATTACTATACAATTATATAATTATTTTCACCATAGGATCTATAAAATTGCACGACCTAAGGGATTTGTAAAAAGCTAGTCCGGTTGGTAGACAATAAAAGTACCAAAATAGTATAATTATTCATAAAATAGTGTAAAAAAAAATAGTGTAATTATTCATTATTTATTTATTTTATTTTATTAATATTTCTTCTCCCCCTATCATGTATATTACCATTTATTGTTCACCTAATTTAAATACTTTTTTACTATGTTAACTTTACAAATTATTTTCGTTATTGTGGCATAACTACCATCCCCACTCCTCCCAATACAAACTGTCACTTTGTTTTTTGACTGCCGTCAAAACAGGTATGCATTCTGTCTCATCATTTGATTTGTATTTTTTTTTTTCCTTTTTCCATCACTTTATTTGTACGTTATTTAATATTTCTCTTACCTATCTGTTACTATTACCCTTTTCATTTACTATTTACAACCTTTAATTTTTCTTCTTATATCTTACTTTTCATTTTATACCCCTGTTATTTTCCACTTTTATGTTTTTTCTTTTTTCCTTTTTGTAACGATAGTGTTTGTATCTTTTTTAGCCCTGACGAAGCCTTGCAACGTGGGGCGAAACGTTGGCTCAATAAAATAGTATAATTATCTACTATTTGAGTTTTTTTTACCGCACCCGGATCATATTCCATTCATCTATACACACAGTCAATCAATAATCTTCCAGTAATTATCTTTTAGTTTATTATACCAATATTCCTTCAATTTTTCATTATTTCTATTCTTATTTAATAACGTCATTTTTATCAAATTTTTATTTTAATTTTACTTTTAATTATATAAACTCTTTGCATTTCCCTCTATACTGTATACAGGGTCAAGTGGCCAAACTGAAAATATGAATTAAGGTCCTCAAAACAAGAAAAAAAATCCCTCTGAAAGTATGCAAAGCGTTCGCGGGCTTTTTTTTTTTT
>NW_027115249.1:2542392-2549375 GCF_000696795.3 Halyomorpha halys | reverse complement strand
TTTTTTGAAAGGAAAAAAGAAAAACCATAAGTGTAAAATAATAGGGGTATAAAAATTAAAGGTTGTAAATAGTAAATGAAAAGGGTAATAGTAACAGATAGATAAGAGAAATATTAAATAACGTACAAATAAAGTGATGGAAAAAGGAAAAAAAAAAAAATACAAATCAAATGATGAGACAGAATGCATACCTGTTTTGACGGCAGTCAAAAAACAAAGTGACAGTTTGTATTGGGAGGAGTGGGGATGGCAGTTATGCCACAATAACGAAAATAATTTGTAAAGTAAACATAGTAAACAAGTATTTAAATTAGGTGAACAATAAATGGTAATATACATGATAGGGGGAGAAGAAATATTAATAAAATAAAATAAATAAATAATGAATGATTACACTATTTTTATGTATTTACACTATTTTATGAATAATTATACTATTTTGGTACCTTTACTGTCTACCAACCGGACTAGCTTTCTACAAATCCCTTAGGTCGTGCAATTTTATAGATCCTATGGTGAAAATAATTATATAACAATAAATTATATTCCTCTTAAAGTATGCCCGCGAACGCTTTCTTTAGGAGATACTCACACCTAGATTTTGATTGTTATGAATTATTTAGGTTGTATGAAATAAATAAAACTTATTTATTTGTTCTAACTGCTTTATTGATTAAACGTAAAAATTAAATTCATATTAAATGTTGTTTAAAGTGATTTCCTTGAGCATTAAGACAGCCTCGGTATCTTTCTTCAAAAGCAGTAGTGACTGATATGTGTTATTGTTTCACAAGATTCAATTATCCTTCTTGGTAAGGAATTAGGATCATTGACGGGCCTTGTATAGACTTTTAGTTTAATGTCACCCCAAACAAAAATCTCCAGTGGTCTGGAGAGCGCGCAGCCCAAGCGTGAAGGTATAATGATAAGTACTCTGCGAAAGCCTCTTACAACTGAGAAATGTTATTCACAGTTCTCAATTGTATGCTTGAAGAAGTTTGTCGGGGGGGGGGGGGGCGGTCAGCAAAGAACAACATAAATAAACAAAACCATATTTATTTATTTTATGCCGCCGTTTCGACCTGAGTTTCAGGTCTTCATCAGCGGTTGTGGCGTAGAGGGAAAGATGGTAACTGCTAACTGTTAACTGTAACTTGCAGTTACCATCCTTCCCTCTACGCCAAAACCCCTGATGAAGACCTGAAACTCAGGTCGAAACGTCGGTATAAAATAAATAAATATGGTTTTGTTTATTTATGTTGTTCTTAGCTGACCGCACCCCCCGACAAACTTCTTCAAGCATTAATCTACGGTCAACTATCTACACCTCATTCTTAATTGTAATTCCAAATAGTATTAATCCTAATGTTGCCAAAAATATAATATTCTTTTTACACATTTTATAACGAAATAAATTAAAATAACACTGGAATTAAGTAGATAAGCCTAGCGTATGTTTATGTCGAAGTGACGTCATGGCATTATGGCATGCTTTTTTACGCGAAAACAAATTTTTTTTTTAATATCTTTATTGAAATTTACAACTGTATACTAGATAATACATTTAGTAAATATGATCTTATTTAGGATGGAGTGTTATAGGCGTGTAGAGCAACTACCCATTGGTAGCACTCTAATGACATTTTACATTAGCTGGTCTCGTGGCCATCTTCTTTTCAGGCGCCTCGGAGGATTGTCAGGAATGGAAGAGGATGCAAGGTTAGAAACTAGGGGGTTTGAGTGGTTGGGGAGTTTATAATGGAAGGAGTGATATCTGGTTCGGGCTAGATCGGTTACATAGGGAACATTAAGGTCTTTATGTATGATTTTATTTGTGACAAAGTAAGGAGCATTGAGGATTCTGGATTGTAAGGATTGAATACGAGAGGAATTCGAAGGTCTAGTGGAGTCCCAAAGTTCAACTCCATATGTCCAGATTGGCCTTATTACAGTCATGTAGATCAGTCTTTTGTAATGTGTTGGAAGCTTAGGCCGTTTGTCTAGTAAGTGCTGTAACAGTCGAAATCGATGTGCAGTTTCTTGTCTTTTCAGTCTTGTGTGAAAAATTAAATGCGTAGTTTGAAACTAAATAGCGATTTTATGAAAAAAAAATCAGGGAGATTACTATAAAAAGAAATAAGGGGTATAACAAAAATCAGTATTCGTTTTAATTATCTTGATTTTTTTTTCTTTAGGCCCTTCAGGAATCAAAATTATTACAAGACGACAAATATGTATCAAATATTAAGTTACTTCAAGTCTAAACTATTCAGAAAAAATTTGTCACAAGCGAAAATTGTTTTGAATTTTATATTATGAATGAATCGTCTGTCATATTTTAATTATTTAATTTTTTATTTTCAAATAATTCAATTTCTTGTTTGAGACTGGTTTGATTACCAATTATAATAAAAAATATCCAATAGTCTTAACACGTTTATTTTCTTACACCTCCTACGTTTCGGCCATTCTCATGTCTAAGTTGATAGACTAAGATCTATTTTGACAAAGACAGAAGTGCCTGCTACATTTTAACGACATTGTTAGCTGTGTATAAATAAGAAACCATTGAGAATGGTCGAAACGTAGGAGCTATAATCAAATAAACATGTTGAGACTAAATGGATATTTTTATTACAATTAATTAAAAGTTTGTTAAAAATAGTGATACAAATAAGAGATTTGATTACTAATTTAAACTCCGGTGTAATTCCACCTTATGGGCAATTTAGGAAAAACATATTTATCTGAAAAGGATTTCCTACGTACCAAGCCTCAGGGTTGAGAAAGAGAGGACACAGAGTTGTTGATGTGTGGAGACTGATAGATGTAGTCGATTATTTATAACAATCGATATTCAAGAGGTAGAATATATTGCTTCGTCGGGCGAGGAGAGGGGGGCTTAAAATATTAAAGACGAAGGAAACCATTGCATCGAAAGATTTATTTATTTACTAACAAGGTTTTAGTTAACTGTAATATATAAAAGGCGACTGCTAACGAAATGGGATAATTCAGAATTCTAAAAGATAACAAAAATGAAAAGTAATACATTGATTGAATGAATTTTTGGCATGTCGGTTTCTCCTCTTAGTAGTTTTGTGCTTAATGGTGCAAATTAATTTATAAATGAATTTTAGTTAAGGTGAATATACATTTTATTCGTGTTAAAAATATTATTTAAAAAATGGTTCCCTTAATTATTTTGTCTTCCTCCTCCACCCCCCACTCGCCCGAATAGTACAAGAGCCGAGATGAAGAAAAGTTAATTATTTTACCCCAATTTTCGATTACTTTAATGAAAACTGTGTATAATTACTAGTCAAAATTGATGAGTCTACTAAGTATAGGAAGGGGAAATAAAAAATTGTGGCTGTTTCAAACCGTTAGAAAAAAAATAATTTTTAACAACTAATAATATAAAAAAAAAAAAAAAAATTATGTAAAATATTTATTCCTGGCTCGTAGGTTGCATTGGAACAAACCTTCGGACACATGTATAATATTTTACGGCATAGTATAATTTAAAAATTTTCCTTGAAATCTTGATTTTCATGTCCGTAATAGCAGTTTTTTTTGGTTTTGTTTTATCAAATATTTGATGTAGGAATTACTGATACCCTGACTCAATGGAAGTAGCGTAATCGGAAAACAATATATTTTTTAAAATAATTTATTTATTGTTATTTACAACTGTATCCACATATATACAACAAGTAAATTTGCTGTAGGTGACATAATGACATGATAAAAACATGTGGAGAATCTACCCACTGATAGAACTCCAATAACATTTCTAGAGGAGAAGATCTCGAGGCCATCTTCTTTTCAGACGCCTAGGAGGATTGAAGGAGAAGCCAAGTTAGAAACAAGTGTATTTGGGTGGTTGAGAAGTTTAATATGGAAGAAACGGTATCTGGTTCTGGCCAAATCGGCAACATATGGAACATTGAGGTCCTGATGGATGACTTGATTTGTGACAAAGTAAGGTGCATTAAGGATTTTGGACTGTAAGGATTGGATTCTGGAGGAATTTGATGGTTTAGTGGAGCCCCAAAGCTCAACTCCGTATGTCCAGATAGGCCTTATAATAGTCATGTAGATCAGTCTTTTGTAATTGATTGGCAATTTAGACCGTATGTCTAGTAAATGTTGTAATAGTCGGAATCTACAAGCAGTTTCTTGTCTTTTTAGTTTTGTATGAGGATTCCATGTCAGTCGTTTGTCGAGATGTAGTCCTAAGTAACGGATCTGTTCGACAGGAATAAGTGGGGTATTATTAAAGGATACTGTAGGGCAAGAGGTCATGGGTTTACGACGAAGGGTAAATGTGATTTGGTGGGATTTGGAAAACAATATTTAAAAAACATTAAAAAGAAAAGAAAAAAAATTTAAATTTGATGTAGGAAGGAATGGAAGTGGGAGTGAGGAGGATGGGGAGGCCTTGTACACGCTACCTACCTCGCTCTGCCTTCTTCGCTATTATATCTTCATTTCTCAGCAACTATAAAGATACCTTATACTGTCAGTCGGATTGACAGTAAGATGTACGTTAAGATTGATCGTATATGGGTAATACTGATATATTAGCGGGAAAATTTTGAATTCCGATCATTTGAAGCAGAGGTAGGGCTGAGAAAGTAGAAAGGAGGCTGTGATTTTCGTCTGTATTATTTATATATGATTTATGAATGAATCCAATCAATGAATGAATCAAAAGAAAAACCTAAAATTAGGTAATTAGTTATTTTATCATACTGATAAACAGCTAATAATAGTTTTAGGAATGCCAGAATTGAATTTCCATATTAATTATGGACTCTAAAATAGTTCTGCATTTCATTTAATACTAGAACTTGTATTAGCTCTTTCAAATTATCGGGGTTAAAAAAAAATTTAATTTATTTAAATTTACAACTATATAAAATTAAATAACAGTAAATGTGATTAATTTTTTAGAACACATGATGATCTTGGAAAGCAACCACCCAATGATGGTACTTCAATTATTGCTTTAAGATCCCGTGGCCATCCTCTTTTCAGATGCCTCAGAGAATTATCAGGGATTGTTAAGAGAGATTAAGAACTAATGGGTTTTGGGCGGGTAAGGATTTTGGAATGAAAGAATGTATATCTATTTTGGGGCCAAATCTGCAACGAATGAGATGTTAAGGTCTTTATGGACGATTTTATTTGTGAATATCAAGGATTTTGGATTGTAAGGATACATAGGAGGAATTTGATGGTTTGGTGGAGTTTTTTGTTGTTGGGAAGTCAAGAACGTTTGTCCAGTAGGTGTTGAAGTAAACGGAATCTATGAGCTACTAATAGTAATATTAACATACTAAAATTTAAAAAAAAATATTTAAAAATTAAATATGAATAATAATAAAAATTATCTAAAAAGTCTCAACCTCCTTTATTAAAACATAGTATATGTACGTTTCGGCCGATCAAGCCATCATTTGAGACAATTTTAATTTTAGTACCACAGCCTAACATTGATTCATCAAACTTTGCGGGATATTATATCTATAATATCGTTGTGATAAGTTAATGGAAGTAAAATACGAAAATCGTAAAGAATAGAAATTATTATTAAATGTTATTAGATTAATTTTTATTAATATATGATAACAGAGTCCTAACCTGTTGAAAGTAGATTCTGTTTAGAATATAAATGATAGAAAGAAAAGTGGTTAGTACAAGTTTTAAATTTAGGAAAGGATTATATAGAAGAAATCATGTAAGTAGGAATCTATTTTTAAAAAAACAAAAAATTTTATAATGTTATTATGATATTATTTTAATGATTAATTTATTTTGAGATGGGACAAAGGCAATTAGCCGGCATTTTAAAGAATTTTAAAAGAGAAAATGACAACAAAATAAAGGTAAGACCAAAGAAATCAGTATGCAAGTGAAGGAAATAATGAAATTGTTATAAAAATAATTAAAAGCAGCTGTTTGTAGGTATCCTTGAAAATGACCTAAGTAGTCGAAACGTTGGTAGGTTTTAAAAAGAATAAAGTAGAGAAAAAGGATCAAATTTGTTTTAAAATAAATTAAATGTTATGTGATAAGTAAAGGTTTATAAACTAATGTGTGGCTGTGATGCTAAAATTAAGATTGACTTTTCAACCCCCCTAGTTTCTAACCTAGCATCCTCTTCCATTCCTAACAATCCTCCGAGACGCCTGAAAAGAAGGTGGCCACGAGACCTGCTAATGTAAAATGTCATTAGAGTGCTACCAATGGGTAGTTGCTCTACACGCCTGTAACACTCCATTTTAACTAAGATAAAATTTACTGAATGTATTATATAATATACAGTTGTAAATTTCAATAAACATATTAAAAAAAAAAAAGATTGACTTTGATGATGACCGGATAGACCGAAACGTTACTCATGTAATATGCTTTAATGAATGTTGGGAATGTTAGTAAGATTTATTATTATTTATAAAACTAGCAATTTCGAACAAGATAGTAAAATTGTATACAAATTAAATACGAAGTTAATAAAATGCACTTCTAGGCCAACCAATTTTCAAGTATTTCCCGTGGGATTCTTTGCCACTAGTCGGGAGAGGGGGAGAAATTATATAATGCGTGTCCCATGGTTTAATTTCTAGCTCGGCGGTCCCCACTGCATTAACGCCCTAATACTAGATATGAGGCGCCTACTAACTACAACTAATAGTCCCAGAGGGCGCTAACCTGCGGCCAAATTTAGGCGTTCAAATTATGCTAAATCTTTACAAAAATGTAAAAATTTATCAGCTTCGTGCTTTTTTTTTTGTTTCGAATTTTTTTAATACTTAGTATTGATTAATTTTAATAATCCTTTATGCTGGAAGAGTCTTATAGAATTAAAAGGATTTAGTGAATGACATAATTTCTTCCTTATTAAAAAACAATAGTTTATTTAATATCATCAGCAACGTTTCGGGAGATTTCCCCCATCTTCAGGCTGCTAAAAA
>NW_027115249.1:2536837-2541102 GCF_000696795.3 Halyomorpha halys | reverse complement strand
TAAATAGTTCTATGAGTGTATATGATATATGAGTGTTGTTGTAAGCACATGTTTAAGGGTTTGGTTGAATTTGTTTTTAGCAGCCTGAAGATGGGGGAAATCTCCCGAAACGTTGCTGATGATATTAAATAAACTATTGTTTTTTAATAAGGAAGAAATTATGTCATTCACTAAATCCTTTTAATTTAGTATTGATTATTTTAAAATTACCAAATATTAAAATACAAAACTCTCATAAAAGCTTTATATTATGAATTTCTTAGTTTTCATTTGCTTGTTTCTTAAGTCCTATTAATCTGGCCAATATATGAATTTTCGGTAATGTTTAACTAATAATATAATTTTTAAGTAATCCTCAACAATCTAACAGAGGGTTAATCAACCTATTAAAAAGTATCAAAATATTAATTTTGAATTTTATTTATCTGAATTTATGACTTGTTTTAATTAACTTATCTTTTCCTCTATCAAATTGTAACTTATTTTTACTACAATAGTTCATGCAAATCGATTAAAGATGCCAGTAACTTCAAATTTAATCGATACCAAGCATCTGCATTAACATTTTTCAACAATGTTTTAAAACCTTTAGATTTTTCTTTTAATCAAACAATTTTTGATGAATTTCAACTGTTTTACCAGCAAAAAAAAAAAAAGCCAAATTAAAAAACAAAATAAAATGACAATGATGTTTTTTGGAAGACGATAGTAGATCGCAGGAAGAAGATAGTCCGGTGGCGGTCAATAAAGCTATAAAAGGGAAATGGGTATTTATGATCTTTAGTTTAACATGTTAAAGCGTGTAAAATGGAGAAATATTTCCTTCGTTTAGCATGTTAATACGACATAACATATAATATGGTTGAGAGTCTGTTACTAGGTCTGTTAAATGGAGAATGACGTCACGTAACAGACCAGCTGAGCTCACCATTTTGTTTGTAGTGTTAGGTTACATGCTCGTAGTTTGTGTTAGTATTGTTTTGGATATTTCTATAACTAATAAAGCAATGGATGACAATAATAATGTAATGACAGATTTCAATTAGCTCATCTTGATTCTCTTCCCCACCATTTAGAAGATCAACAAAACGCTCAGTGGCCAAACTTTCACATAAATTCTACATTAGGCATGTTTTAATAAATTGTTTTAATCAAAACTTAGAAGTAAACAATAAATTGAAGTTTTGGAAGGAAATGTTTTTAAACAAGTAGCTCACAACTTATACTTTAGGGTTGCTCACAATCCTATACTTAATAACACTTAACATGGTAAAACATGTTACATAGAGGTATTCATGATGTTGTGTTAAATTTAAAATGTTTTACCATGTGAAATGTTATTAAGTATAGGATTGTGAGCAGCCCTATTTAAAGTCATTAAATGTTAAATACATAAGAGCTCCTAGCGGATTTTCTCAGCAACTTGTGAGGAAGAGAATCAAGATGAGCTAATTGACAACTGTCATTACATTATTATTATTATTATTATCATCCATTGCTTTATTAGTTATAAAAACATGCAAAACAATACAAACACAATCAAAACACAAACTACGAACAATTAACCTAACATAACAAACAAAACAGTGACGAGATCAGCTGGTCTGTTGCCTGACGTCATCCTACATCACAAGTCCTAATAACAGACTCTCAATCATGTTATATGTTATATCGTTTTAACATGGAACAAGAAGGAAATATTTCTCCATTTAACACGCTTATACACATAACACCTAACATGTTAAACTAAGGATAAAGAATACCCCTATTAAACACAACATCATGTATTCTCCTTAAGTAATATAAGAAAAATGTCACTAACAGTAACTATCTGCTGTTCAACCTTTCGCTCTGAACAGCCCTGATGGAGCACTGCAAAGTGGGGCGAAACGTCGGACATAATAGTTATAAACTATTTGTTCTTTTTTTTTACCGCAACACTGACCATCTTCTTATTTATAAATTTTTACAGTTAACTATATATAATATAATAACTATCGTTTTGCCCAAAATTGCAGGGTTTCATGAAGTCTAAAAAATATACTAACGTAAGGTAAGGGAATAAAAATACAAATGAAGATAATAAAATAAAAAATCATAATTAGCCACATCTTAGTTAAATTTATTTTTTTGTTAGCTATTTTCTTACTTTGTTACTTTATTTTAGTTTTTGTATATTTTTTAGCCCTGATGAAGTCCTGCAACGTGGGACGAAACGTTGGATTTGAGTTTTTTCTAGGACCGCAAATGGGCAATCTTCCGTAGAATAAGAATAAAGAACTATTGATAGTATTTTATGATTTTAAAAGTATTCAAAATAACAATACTAAAAGAAGCTCCTTTTCGCACTAAAAAAAAAGCAAAAAGAAAAATAGTTAAAAAAAAAAAAATCAAGTCAAAATCGTTTTTAGCTTCTTTTAAAACACTAAAATACGACTTGTCAAAGAAACCAAGATATAATTTACATGGCTGGTTAAGAAAAAAAAAGTGTAGATCGCTATGAATGTGGGTAATATTGACACAATTTGGACCTGTTAATATTCCCAACATAAAATATAAAACGTTTTCAATGTTTTATGGAAATGCGTAAAAACTTTAATTTTTGGCCAACTTCACACGAAGCAACTTTGTATATATTTAAAAACATTTAAATAAGGAGAAAAAATAATTATTTCTTTAATAATACAATATTATATGATATGATATAATAATATATTATATAATTATTTTTTTAATAGTAGAATATTATTACTTATTTAATCCTGGTATTTTACTTACATTTAATTCATTTCATTTTTTAAACATATGTTTCCTTACTAGATTAGATTTTCATACGAATATAATTTTCTTGTGTTTTCCTCTTTTTCTTAATTTTAATATTATTTAGACTAAAAAGACAAGAAACTGCTCGTAGATTCCGACTATTGCAACATTTACTAGACAAACGGTCTAAATTGCCAATCCATTACAAAAGACTGATCTGATTGACTATTGTAAGGCCTATCTGGATATACGGAGTTGAGCTTTGGGGCTCCACTAAACCATCAAATTCCTCCAGAATCCAATCCTTAACAGTCCAAAATCCTTAATGCTCCTTACTTTGTCACAAATCAAGTCATCCATCAGGACCTCAATATTCCATATGTTGCCGATTTGGCCAGAACCAGATACCGTTCCTTCCATAATAAACTTCTCAACCACCCAAATCCACTTGTTTCTAACCTGGGTTCTCCTTCATTACCTAATAATCCTCCTAGGCGTCTGAAAAGAAGATAGTATTGAGATATTCTCCTCTAGAAATGTTATTGGAGTTCTATCAGTGGGTAGATTCTTCACATGTTTTTATCGTGTCACTATGTCACCTACAGCAGATTTACTTGTATATATGTGTATACAGTTGTAAATATCAATAAATAAATTATTAAAAAAAAAAAAAAATATTATTTGTTCTCGTACAAACTTTATCTTCTTATAATACTTAGGCTATAGAAATATAATTAGATGTTTGGGCACACCTGGACGAAAACTATTTCCTGAGAGGAAATATAAGCCCTGTCATCGCCACCATTGGTGGGAGAGCTAATTGGCAAAGACCTTCCAGCTTTGAGGATAATACTTCCAGACCTGGAAGAGAAGGAGCGGCTCTATTTATCATCACTAACCTTCCTAATAATACTCTGGAGGTAATTACATGTCTCTGCCAAAGGACTTCTCTTATAGCAAGGTAAGGAAGTCTCTAGCTTAGAAAAAAAAAAAATTATGAAATGAAATATGTCGGTCATCATCACAAACCAAAGTCATCATTTTTAAACATAACGTTTTCAAAAATTTAAAATGTATAATTACAAATATAATATTAGGAAGTGAAAATTTTATTCTAATCCACCTATTGTAATATTTTCAGGCATTGTATACGTTTTAAAGAATACATTTATTTATTGAATATATTAGTAATAATTTGGGTAATTATATATATTTCGAATAAAATATTTTAATTATTATCAGTATTATTGTAATTAATTATATATATCAGAGTGACATTCATTGTATTTATTCCAGGGTGATATTTAGTTCATTACCCTTCGTCGTAAACAGTACCCTGTCGAACAGATCCGCAACCTTGGACTACATCTGGACAAACAACTAACCTGGAATCCTCACACAAGACTGAAAAGACAGGAAACTGCACGTCGATTCCGAATATTACAGCACTTACTAGACAAACGGTCTAAACTTCCAATTCATTACAAAAGACTGATCTACAT
>NW_027115249.1:2526239-2536317 GCF_000696795.3 Halyomorpha halys | reverse complement strand
CAACGTGGGGCGAAACGTTGGCTCACATTAAAAAGTCAATTACTATTTGAGTTTTTTTCAGCGCACTAGACCGTTGGTTCACATTAAATAGTTAATGATTATTAAGTTTATTTTATTGAACCCGGACCAAAATACCTGACATTGGATCTTTTTCTGGTGAAGAAGGTAAGTACAGTTTTTTTTTTTTTTTTTTTTTAAACATTTATTTATTGCTATTTACAACTTTACATAATACATTTAGTAAATCTGATCTCAGTTAAATTGGATTGTTACAGGCGTTAGCTACCCATTGGTAACACTATAATGTTTTACATTAGCAGGTCTCGTAGCCATCTTCTTTTCGGCACCTCGGAGGATTGTCAGGAATGGAAGAAGTAACTAGTGGGTTTGGATGGTTAGGGAGTTAATAATGGAAGGAATGATATTTGGTTCGGGCTAGATCGGTTACATATGGAAGCATTGAGGCAAGGAGCATTGAGGATTTTACGAAGGATTTTGGATTCGGGAGGAATTCGAAGGTTTAGTGGAGCCCCAAAGCTCAACTCCGTATGTCAAGATTGGCCTTATAGTCATATAGATCAGCCTTTTGTAGTGAATTGGAAGTTTAGACCGTTTGTTCCGTAATTGCTGTAAAAGTATAAATCGACGTGGAGTTTAAGTACAGTTTAAAAATAAATAAATATATAACAGATAGATAAAAATAAAAATGTAATTATTCAAGTTTGTCCAATCCAGAAATAATCATGGATCCCAACGGCACTGGAAAACTGAATGAATGTTATACTGGAGGTTTATACTTGTTTTTATTTTTCACTTGTTGTGCGCCCTCTGGTTTCTTATGCTTGTATGAATCGTACACATTCAAACCTTGAGCTGCAGTCTGCTGAAAGAGAACCCTGAAGTTGGGGGGCAAGGCGAAAGTAACCATCTGTACCAGCGGCCACATCTTGCAGCTTTGCAGTATCCTCTCCTTGCGTTCCCTGTTCGAGAGCACCTGCGGCATATCCTCTAAGCTTTCAACTTCTGCTACAGACACATATGCAATTAGTAGAACCAATATTATAGGTGTCAATATAAACTGATCTACAGCAAATTTCTTCATAACAGTATTCATTTTCCTGTTATCGCCGAAATATAAATCCAAATTCTTGTGCCACTTGCGCATGAGCGGACCCACCATAAGTCCTACAATAAAAAGAGTTCCAGTTCTCTCGAAATTATATTCATCTTCAGATGGTTTTGAAATCGTTTGTGCTATCAGATCCCCTTTTGCGAAGATCAATCCCGTTTGAACAGATTCCAAAAGGAGGGGTTGCTTGCCCGTCAATTTAGTGTACGCTATATATGCCCGTACCATCCACATTTTGTATTTTCAATTTTGTCTTTTGATAATGATAGTAATAAAAAACTATCCATTCACCTAGTGCTCACAATTTACTGCGTAGAAATTTTTTTTCATAATTAAGAAACTCTGTATATATGTATAAATATTTTATTTTTACCTTTTTGTATGAAGAATGTTTTGGGGATTTAAATGTATAGGTTAGGAACCGATATCCTAACCTCTAATTGCTTCTGGAATGATTTAATTTTGAACTTAGAATTCAGAAAAAAACTTTAGAATTTGACATCATTACTTGTACTTGAAATATGATTCAGCCGTTGGGATTACATTGCACAGCTTGAGAGAAATTGTAAATAAAATGCTCTAAACACGTTGCCATTCTCAACGGTCATATGTCTTAGTATCGAATAAGTAACATAATAATTCATATTGATAATTGAACATATGGTAAACCAAGGAGACGGTTCATTTCTGGACTATGGATCTTGAAACTCCAAATTTTGATTGGGGGGGAGGTTTTTTTTTTGTGGTCGATTATTGTTTATGGATCGATCAGAGGATATAAAAACCGATATTTATTTGATATATTTAATTAATTGCATGAATTTAACTACAATTTCGAATCTGAAATCGAATAAATTGGCCAAAATCGTACAATAGCCCAAAAAGAGAGTAAAAAAGACAGTTATTTCACCCCAATATTTGATTATTTTAATGAAATACACAGATGAGACTGCCAAGTATAGGTAGAGGGAATAAATAGCGCCTGTTTCGAAACGTACATTTTTTTCTTTCGGAGCTGCATATCTTTAGTACTGCCTACAACACAAGAAAAACTAAGAGAACACCATTTAAAGTAGAGTAAATTTCATAAAATATCAGCCCTAATAGAGCTATTTACGTCCAATAGTTCACGAAATACAATTTTTAAAAAGCAACACTTCATAAAAATGTTGTATGGGACGTACTGAAATATCAGTAGTTAGTGAATTTATTTTGAAAATTTTATATCTTAAAAACCATTTGACGTACAGATGTCTATCAGCAGTCATATTAAAGCTAGTTTAATGAGCTATAAAGTAGTTTATGATGTTTATCTTCGTAGGAGTAATAGTTTACATGAAATGTACTAAAAAAGATTGATTTATAGTTGTTCGGACAAATTTTGATTTGCCAAATTCATATTCATATGTGAATATCATAAAAACCACTACCCCTGCGAAGATAAGTGTTATAAACTACTCTATAGAAAGTTAAATTTCCTTTATTTTGAGTGTTGGCAGACATATGTGCGTCTAATGGATCCAGAGATATATTTATTAAAAAATCTAACATTTTATAGGAACAACTATAAATTAACATTTTGTGAGTTTGTTTTGTCAAATATTATAAAAACTATTACTCCTTAAAAGATAAACAAAATGTGGCAATGTTCAAGCCTTCTTCAGGTCTAAAAACTACTACTCCTACAAAGATAAACATAATTAACTATTTTGTAGTAAATTTAAATAACTTTAATTTGATTGCTGACAGACATCAATGACCAGTACGTTCAATGGTTTCGTCCAACGAAAAATCAGCAGTTTTTTTTTTTTATTATGTTTGGGAAAAACTATATCTAAGAAATAATTAGATGCACAGATGTCTATTACAACTCATATTAAAGCTAATAAATTAGTTTGTAATGTCGTGGGGTTTTTTATGATATTTGACAAAATATATTCACAAAATTTTTGATTTATGATATATTCAATTAAAAAATACATATCCACAACCATACGCAGCGATGACTGCCAGTACACAAATTAAAGATAGTCCAAAGTGCTATAAAGTAGTGTAATTAAATTTATCTCCTTAGGAGTAATAGATTTTTATTATACTAGCATATTAATATGAATTTGGGCATACGAAATTTTATCCTAACAACAAAATCAATTTATTTTAACAATTATCCCGAAAACTACTACTCCTATTAAGATAAGTGCCATAAACTATATATGTCGAGATTGGCCTTATTAAAGTCTTGTGGATCAGTCTTTTGTAATGAGTTGGAAGTTTAGACCGTTTGTCCAGTAAGTGCTGGAATAGTCGGAATCGACGTGCAATTTCCTGTCTTTTGAGTCTTGTGTGAGGATTCCAGGTTAATCGTTTGTCCAGCTGTAGCCAATCTGTTCGACAGGAGTAAGAGTAACATTATTAAATGAAACTGTAGGGCAGTCAGCAGGTTTACGACGAAGGGTAAAGATGATTTGATGGGATTTATTGGAATTTATCTTAATCCTCCAATTACGACACCATTCTTCAAGGGCTGTGATATGGGATTGGAGAGTTTGGGATGCAATCAATGGGTTTCCAATGAAGATAAACGGCATAAACTACTTCATAGTTTTCTCACTCTGACTTTGACTTCCGTCCAAACAGCCCTGACGAAGCCCTGCAACGTGGGGCGAAACGTTGGCTCAATAAAAATAGTATAATCATTTACTATTTGAGTTTTTTTGACCACATTCTTCTATACACACGGTCAATCAATAATCTTCCAGTATTATATTTATTATTTATATAGTTGTACATCACATTAAATAAATAAATTTAAAAAAAAGTAATATTCTACTTGATTTTCTAGTATTATCTTTAGTTTCAAAGATATAGAGCTTCAAATGAAAAAATATTTTTTTTTTTAAGTTTTGAAACAGCCACCAATTTTTTATATCCCTAATCAAACTAGGCGAATATATCAATTTTAACCAGTATTTATACAATTTTTTTTTTAAATAAAGTAATAAAAAATTGGGATGAAATAATTTACTTCTTCTCTTGGGCTCTTGTACTAACATATGGCCGATAAATTCTTTACCGCCTTCCCTTTCGAAAACTTTTCTCCCGTATAAGGAATGGTTTCTCATTGCGTCAGAAATTTTAGATTAATCTTTATGATTTAAATTATAGCTTAGTAAAATTATCTAAGGTATCTGAGCTAGATTATCTCAAGTTTTTTTTATTTATATATTTTTTTACAAGATATATCTGGCTTTGTTTCTCAACAGTTAATACCTCACTAGAGCAACGAGATTGCGAAATATAAAACGGAAGGTTGTAAATAACGTCGTATCACAAAATCTATAATATTTATTCAATTGTTTAAGTTTTATACTTTTGATATATATTACAAAAACTATTGATATATTTTAGATATGTTTTTAGAAAGAACTTCTTAAGTAAAAAATATATATAAATAAATAATTAGTTTATTTATAATGTTAACATTTTCTTGAGACTGTTAATACTGTTTAAATAAATAAAATTGGATCCATTTTAGTGTTAAAATATATTTATTCCTTTATAAGCTCGACGTTTCGGCCAATTCGGCCATTCTCAAGGATAATCTTAATACAATTAAAAACTACTTTATGCCGGCTATTTTGCCTAGGTCAATTATATCAATTATTCAAATTACCTCAATACGTCAATTGCTCACATTAATTAAAAATTAAAATTAATAACCCCAGTCCCTACACTCCAAACAGTGTAGTAAAGGTACACACTCGAGGGTGGGGGAGGTTACAAATATCGCAGTGATAAATTTTACTGTTGACTGTGATAAATACTTTTAATTTTTAATTACCAAATTACAATAATTACCAAGTCGTAAACCTTCGTTTTACTCCACAGTATATTTAATAATACCCCACTTATTCCTGTCGAACAGATCCGTTACTTAGGACTACATCTCGACAAACGACTGACATGGAATCCTCATACAAGACTGATAGAAAGGAAACTACTCTTCGATTTCGACTATTACAACATATACTGGACAAACGGTCTAAACTTGTTTCAAAAAAGAGTTGAGCTGTGGGGCTCCACTAAACCACCAAATTCCTCCCGAATCCAATCCATACAGTCCAAAATTCTTCGTGAAATCCTTAACGCTCCTTACTTTGTCACAAATCAAGTCATCCATCAGGACCTCAATGTCCCATATGTTGCCAATTTGGCCAGAACCAGATACCAATTCTTCCATAATAAACTTCCCAGCCACCCAAACTTGTTTCTAATCTGGCTTCTCCTTCATTACCTAATAATCCTCCTAGGCGTCTGAAAAGAAGATGGTCTCGAGATCTTCTCTAGAAATGTTATTGGAGTTTTATCAGTTCTCTACATGTTTGTATCATGTCACTATGTCACCTACAGCAAATTTACTTGTTGTATATATTTGTATACAGTTGTAAATAACAATAAATAAATTAATAAATAAAAAAATGTACAATTGTAGGAATAATATTACTGTAGAGTGATAATGTTCTAAAGCAAATCTTTTTTCACCTCAACAACATCAATATATAAAGAATAATCAACTTCCAAGGAAATAAAATCAATAATGATAATAATTTAGTAATTTGTAGGTGTTTTGTTTAAAGGTTCTGAAACAGAATATCACAGAGTCTCTCACTCTGACTTTGACGAAGCCCTACAAAGTGGGGCGAAACGTTAACAATAAACAGTTGTTTTATACTATTTTGATACCATTATTGACCGCCACCCGGACTCTCTTCATACAATCTACTTCATAGGGTCAACTATCTTCTTCCGATATTAACAACTGTATTAAAACGTTAACTATCACATTTATAAGCCTTGACAGTGAATTTCCGGACAGTTTTCGATACTGCAGCAATTGTGTTGGCCACTACCATGGTATAACTATTTAATAGTTACAGTCATGATAGAAATGTCGCACTGGATCTGGCGTGATCGTTATTAGTACAAGTAATGTCAGTGGACTCGCAGTCGCGCTTACTGTCACATTATACGCCTTGACAATGAACTGATGAACAATAGGTGGTATCAGCATCGAACCTTCCGGTTCGATATGCCTTTATTATTTTTTTTTTTAAATAAACAACTATTGGAAGTATACTGAATAGTTCATTTAAAATTCTACTTAATAACATATTTTTTTTTTTTCAGAAGAAGTAATGTGCTAATTTAATATCTCCTGGGTAGATTTTTTATGTTGAAGAAACAGGAAGACAGATGGTAGAAAAATACATTTTTCAGATTACTCCTAATACTATATATATATTACAAGACAAAGAGGATGAGAATTATAGAGGAAGGAAGGACCGGGGACACGAGGATCGCAGAAGACACGGCTATATCCAGGAAGACCAAATATAACGACGCTTCGGTCCTGGATTGTGGCCAAATCTTACTCAGTCCTTTCAATATGTCCCTATATTCTCTGTCTCAATAGAAATATCTTTTCGAATAAAATATATTCATTTAAATCATAAAAAATATTTACAAACATCGAGTAGAGCTGCATAAGTGGTAGAGATGCGACATTGATGTCGATGTTTTACCCAAAACATCGATGTTTTTAAGCCGGTGTTTTCTAATCATAGATGTTTTTGAACAACCATTTCAGTAACTCAAGGTCTGTTCAAACGACGACGGATAGTCCGGCCAGTCGGAAGTGGTTTTTGCAAATAAGAATGCAACATTAATAAAAAACACATCGATGTTTTGAAATATCAGTGTTCAATATCAAAATAATGTTACTTACAATACATTACCCAGAATACATCGATGTTTTTGAACAACTATTTCAGAAACATAAGGCCTGTTTCAACGATCCCGCATTCTAAGGCCTGTAAAAAGTGCTTTTTGAAACAAGTATCCGACAACGACTAAAAAAACATCGATGTTTTAAAATATCGTTGCTTACAATACATTACCCAAAAAACATCGATGTTATGTTTCTGAAATAGTTGTTCAAAAACATCGATGTATTTTGAGTAATGTATTGTAACCAACGATATTTTAAACATCGATGTTTTTTTAGTCGTTGACGGATTCTTCAAAAACCACTTCTGACAGGCCGTAGAATGCGTGATCGTTGGAAGAGACCTTATGTTTCTGAAATAGTTGTTCAAAAACATCGATGTATTCTGGGTAATGTATTGTAAGTAACATTATTTTGATATTGAACAATGTGTTTTTTTATCAGTGTTGCATTATTATTTGCAAAAGCCACTTCTGACTGGCCGGACTATCCGTCGTCGTTTGAACAGATGTTTTTTTTATCGATATCGCATCCCTAATAAGTGGTGTTTCAGGGTTAAATGTCCTCACTGAAAATACGAATTAAGTACCTCAAAACGAGAAAACAATTCCCTATGAAGTTAAACCCGTTAAAGCTTTGTTTAGGAGATGGTCAAATCTAAAGATTTTCATTGTTTTGAATTATTTATGTTTTAATAATTAAATTAATAAAACGTCTACAAGAAGAAAATGTTGTCCACTACGCAAAAATAACACACTACAGTACAATAGTAAGGCCTGTGGTACTGTATGGTATGGAAACAGTCAGCCTTTCGAGCCTGGAGAGGGTCCTGAAGATTGAGAGGAAAATCCTGAGGAGTATTCACGGACACAAAATAAAGGAACAGGGGTATAGGAGGAAATATATAGGAATTCGGAAGGCCTGGAAACAGTTATCAGGAACAGGAGACTGAAACTTTACGGGCATAGGGTCAGAATGAAAAATAACTTGACTAAATAAGAAAATTTTGAAGAAAGTCTGCTGCTATAAAAGTATAGGAGGATATTTAAACAAGTAAAGGAGGGACTGGGTTGACTAAAAATAACAGATGAAGACTGCTTGGATAGAGAGCATTTTGGGAACAAACTAAAAGAGGTTGGGGTTCTTGTGGGAAAGAAGAAGCGACGAGGGAGAAAATTGACTGAGGAAGAGTGAGAGGAAAAGTCCAGGAGGATGAAAGGATACTGGAGTAGAAGAAAGGAAAAAGGGGTGAGGATGAATCGAAAATGATATTCGCGTGTCCTTGCTCGCAGATTCGTGAAAAAAAATTAATATATCTTGCAACTATTTTATTAATCCAATGTAAACATTAATATTCAAATTAAATGTAGTTCAAAGTAATAACTTTGAGCATTAATTAATTAGCTTGGTATCTTCCTTCCACAGCAGCAGTGACTGAACAGCAATAGATGTACGGTGCTTTTTCCAAAGGCATCATCGCCATACACACTGCACATTTTGTTAACCGTCTGTGCAGTGGATATTCCTTTTCGAAAATTAAAAAAATCATTAAATGACGAAAATGAATTTTTTTCTCTTCCATTTTCAGCATGCATGATACTTAATAATAATTCTTTTTTAGAATATGTAAACATTATTGACCAAGTAAACATGATTTTACACAGAGAGATACACATATTTAGACAATTATACAACCCAATACATACATATAGGGCAATACAAATAGCATTCTCACATACATATATTGTAATACAATATATATACAATTAAACAAGCATTAAACAATTTTTTTTCGGCCAAGACTCCCATTTTGTGCGATCACCACTCAATGTAAAAAGTCAACACCTCAGGCCGGATTCGAACCAGCACTACCAATAGACATCTAATTGGTGGTAAGACTGTGTCTTAACCACTGAGGGCCCAAGCAGCGATCTTACATACAAATATTGTAATACAAGCAGAAAGTAGAGAAATTATATAAGCCAGCGAGGACCGCAAAAATCTATATTCAGGCCGCAGATTAAAAAGTTTTGGAAGTTGGCCTGGAAGAGGTGAAATAGGAGGGGGCTTATATCTCGCATATAACTTTGGAAAACGGAAATACTCCAACTTCCCCAGGTTTCATTAATATTCACTTTCCAACGAGGACTTCAACAAAACATAAAAATAGTTGTTACTAATAAGATCTTGTTGCTAAATGCCCACAACCTTGTTGGTCTATCACGTAGCTTCGTTAGGGGTGATATTGTGTTAAATGTAAAATATTTTACTATGTTAGATGCTATAAGTATAGGATTGTGAGCAGCCCTATTTAAAGTCATGTTAAATGTTAAATAGATGAGAGCTCCTAGCGGATTTTCTTTGCAACTAGTTTAGTAACCTTTCCTTCCAAAAACTTCTTGCTATTGTTAAGTTTTGATTACAGAAATTGATTACAACATGCCTAAAGTTAGTGAAAAGTAAAAATGTGAAGATTTGGCTATTGATTATCTTGTTTAAAAAAGTCCAAAACAGTACCAAGACAATCAAAATACAAACTACGAGCAAGTAACCTAACACGACGATGTAGAGCTCAGCTGGTCTGTTGCATGACGTCATACTTCATTTTAAAGACCTAGTAACAGACTTTCAACCATGTCATTTGTTATATCGTTTTAACATGGTAAAAGAAGGAAATATTTCTCTGTTTAACACAACTTTTTCCATTTAACATGTTAAACTAAAGATCATGAATACCCGTAATATTACTCTTAATTCAGGAAATTCATTTTCGATCTGAAAAAAATATTTCTCCTTTATTTAATAATCGAATTATTTCAATGTTTTATTTTCTCTCAATCATTCTGCCTCTAAACTTTCGGAACATTCTATTTTTTTTAAATCATTCCTTCGATTTCGATAAAACGTCTATACTCGCTACTTTTCATAACCATGACAAAAGGCTCATCTCTGAAAGCCTCTATATCCAATTAGAGCCTTCTTCCGTCAACTTAAAAACCGATAAGAACAACGTATCATTAACATATTCACAAATAGTTAATTTATTAAAAAAGTAATTTTCACTTTTTTTTTTTTTAATAAATTCACATTATTTTTTTTTCCGCCCACTTTTGAACGTATTATTTCATCTTTAAAACCTTTTCTTACACATTTGTCGTCCCCCA
>NW_027115249.1:2515491-2525409 GCF_000696795.3 Halyomorpha halys | reverse complement strand
CACATTAAAATAAGTTAATCATACTTATTTGTGTTTTTCATTGACCCCACCCCCAACCATCTTCTCCTCATCTATTTCAATGTTTATTCAGAGTATATTAATTATTTGATTTTACTACAAAAATGGGAGATAGATAATTATTTAAAAATTGGTATCAACTAATTTCAAAATGTTACATTTGCAGCCTTTTGATATTCAAACTGGAGGTGCCTGTATTGCCTAAAAGCAGAATTGGACAACTATGAAACTAATAGCTAAAATTGCCATTGATCAATGATTCATTCATAAATAATAGTCGTATTCATGGCAATTTTAGCTAATTTTTGCCCATCTTTGCTTACGATGAAGGGTAAGGCTGAATAAATAAATACAAAATATTATATTAAAATATATTAATATTAAAAATACAACGCTTGGTAATAATGGTAATAATACAGCAAATATTAAATAACAAGGCTATATGCTTCCTTCATTTCAAGCAGAGATATTTATCATAGCTAAGGCATTGCTGAGGGAGCTAAGTAATAACTCGAGTTTTCCTAATATCAGATAAAGGACTCTTTGGCAAGAGGGAAATTCCTGCGATGTCCTTAATTACCAGCCTGCGCCCCAGTTCCTATAGATGATAACAATCTATACCAGAGCTTCTTAGAACTGCTGTAGGAATTGTCGCCTATATCCCAAAGCAGGGCAATCAAATGGGGATAATAAGCTTGGCGATAGTTTAATAACAATGACAATCGATAGTTTCTATCATATCGACAAAGAGCTATCGATACCTTAGAAAATATTATGGAATCATGCCACTATCCCCCATATCTGTGGGATGATACCATGTGTTATCTTACAAAAGCTCGATGTAGAAGTAGTAATTTATTTCACCCCAATTTTTGATTACTTTAATGAAAACTAAGTAAAATTACTAGTCTAAATTGATGAGTCTGCCAAGTATAGGTAGGGGGGGATACAAAATGGCGGCTTTTAAAAAAATTATTTCTAATTCGAAGCTCCAAATCATCAAAACTACCAACAAGACTAAAAAATCCAATAGAACATTATTTAAAGTAGAGAAAATTTGCTAAAATATGAGCCATTAAAGAACTATTAACGTTCAATAGTTCCCGAGATATATTTAAATTTTTTTTTTTACAGCAACATTTCATGATGTTCTGATATATAATCAGAATTTATGATGGTGAAATATATACTGAAAAATCAGTCCAACGTTTCGGCCATTTCGGCCATCATCAAGGACAATCTAAATATTTAACGGCTTATATTATATATTCATTTGTAACATTTATAACAACATTATCACTAATAATATAACATACCTTCAATATAAATTCTCACCTCATAGTAAAATTTAAAAATGTTTTGCAGGTCAAACACACCCTATAAAAAGTCAATTATTAGTCATATTTATTATAATAAGCTTACCTAAGCTTATGTTTAGTTACCTATATTCTAAAAATTCATAAATATTTAAAACTTTTAATTTTCAATTTATCTACACTATCACTAACATATAAACAAACTATTTATAACCTTCCACTCACTCAGGTCTGCCTTCTTTTTGATTTAATTCAAATTGCATTTAGGTCTCAATTTGTACTTATTCCAGTGATCAAAATTCATATTAAAATTAATTGTTAATAGTAACAAAATTCCTCAAATATTTTTCATAAATATATTTTGCTTAAAATCTCTGCATATTAGGGGTATTCATGATCTATGTTAAAGCGTGTTAAATGGAAAAACTCGTGTTAAATCGAAAAAAATTGCCTTCTTTTGCCGTGGTAAAACGAAATAACATTTAACATGGCTGAGAGTCTGTTACTTGGTCTGTTAAATCGAGAATGACGTCACACAATAGACCAGTTGAGATCGCCGCCATATTAGTTGTTGTGACTTTCAATACAGTTGTCAATTAGCTCATCTTCATTCTCTTCTTCACAAGTTTGAAGATCAATAAGACACTCATAAGCTAAACTTTCACACAAATTCCACTTTTCACTCACTCTAGGCATGTTTTAATTAATTACTTAAATCAAAACTGAAGTAAACAATAACATGAGGGTCTAGAAGGAAGGTTATAAACATAAAGGCTTATAAAACAAGTTGCTGAGAAAATCCGCTAGGGACTCTTATGCATTCAACGTTTAACATGACTTCAAATAGGGCTGCTCACAATCCTATAGTTATAACATTTAACATGGTAAAACATATAACATTTAACACAACATCATGAATACCCCTAATGTTGGTTTAAATTCCTAGTATCTGTTTTAAAATTAACCGTGTAATTGATGTTCTCTAATATATTAATTGACTCAAGTATTTTTCTTTTGAACACATTGTCTATTAGCACTCAAATTAATACTAGTTTAAGGTGCTATATATATTTTTTTATTTTATACCAGATCGGCCTGGTGGGCCTAACATGGTTGATATAACTGCTATATTAATGTATATTTTTTAACAGTTGATTATGGGGGGGGGGTATAGTCTCGTACAAAATACACCTCTAACTATATACAATGTTCTTATTAAAATAAAAAAATAAATAGATAAGAATAATGTTTCTTAATAAAAGAGGAAAGTAAAATTAATACCATAAAGGAAGTATCTTTTTTAGCCCTGAAGAAGCCCTGCAACGTGGGGCGAAACGTTGGCTCATTAAAATAGTATAATTCTATTATTTGAGTTTTTTTGACCGCACCCGGACCATATTCCTTTCATAATACCATAAAGGTGCTATAAAATAGCTAATCTTCGTAAGAGTAGTAGTATTTTAATGATATCTGACAAAATAAATTAACAAAATGTAGATTTCTCGTTGAATTTGGACAAAATGTTTGGTTTATGAAAAATGATATCTCAGGAACCATTGGACGTACTGATGTACATTAGTACTCAACTCAAAGCTAGTATAATGTAATATAAAGTTGGTTATGATTCATTCTTAATTTAAAAACAATTTTGATCCTTTAAAATTTTTCCAACGTTTCGGCCCTCAGGCCATTGTCAAGCATACTACCTACAAAATTTTTTTTTTATTTTTATATAACAATTACATTATTTCCTTCAACTACACACTGATTTCTTTGGCCCTACCTTCAATATTGATGTCATTTCTTTTTCAGAATATTAAAATTGCAGGCTAATAGCCTTTGTGCCATCTTTAAAATAAATTAATCATTAAAATAATATCATAACTTTATAAAATTTTGTTTTTAAATAGATTTCTTACTTACATAACTTTTTCTAAAAAATCTTTTCTTAGATTTAAAACCTTTTTTACACAACACTTTTCTTCCTCTTCGTTCACTTATCATTTACAACTTAAAAACAGACCCTACCTTCAACAGATTAGGACTCTGTTAACACCTTATCATATAACAATGATTTTTTTTATCATTAATTTACATTTTTAATATAATTTACTTAAGATTCATTTTAATTATTTTGTTTATAACACATTTTTTTTAAATATTTGAAATCCATAATTAATTTAATCTTATTTTATGTGTATTTTTCTTAAACATATACTCCCCCTTTTTTATTTTATTTTTAACATATTTATTCTTCTATTCATACTTTTATTAGTGTATATTTATTCCATATATACATTTGTACAATTTAAGGATATAAACATTTATTTATTTATCAGCTTTTTTGTATATAATAATTACATATTTATTTTGCTTAAAATTTCTGAATAATGGTTGTTTAGTCCCTTAGAATCTGATTTGAAATTGACAGTATAATTTATATCTTCAGAGATGTAAATCGATTCTAATATCTTTCTTCTAAAATTATTTTCTTTATGAATAATTTGGACATTTTCAAAATCAAATTTATGCTTATTTTGAACAATATGTTGATCCAATGTTGTTTTTGGGTTCCTTTTCCATATTTTTTAGATCATTTCCAAATTGATATATCCTGCCTTTTATATACTAATCCTGATTGATATTTATTGTCTATTGGGTGCTTTGTTCTGCTATAAATTTTTTAAAATTTATTGTTTGGTTTGAAACTTAATGATATATCTTATACATTACAATTGGTTATGATGTTCATCTTCGTAGGGGAAATATTTTTTATCAGCATATTAATCTAAATTTTGCATATGACATTTTGTCTTATTATTATCAATTTACATCACATCTGAACGCCTAATGGTTCATGAAATATAGTTTTTCATAAATCAAAACGATTATCCGCACAACTAGGAACCAACATTTTGTAAATTTATTTTGGCAAATTTCATAAAAGCTATGAAAAAAAGCATTAATGACTACATTAAAGTACAGTCAACCAGCTTTAATTTGAGTGCCGGAAGGTGTCTGTACATCGAATGGTTTATGAAATATACATTTCTCAAATTAAATTCACTTAATACTGATCTTTCAGTACATTTTCAGCATTAAATCCTCCACTCCCGTCCTCCATGGTAGCCTTACTTATCTGACTTTTCAAACAGACAATTATAGCTAATAGGTTGGTCGATGTATGACATGTCACAATCTCACAGGAGGAGATCATAACAAAAAAAAAGGCAATCCTTTCCCGCTCCACTAAGACCCCCGGAGAGTGACGGTCCTATATTACTTTTGAAGTATTAGCGTAAAACGGGAAGAGGAAACTTTAAGATAGTTAAATCGAGCAATATTTAAAAAGCGCCTGAAATTGAAAAACGCCTAATTACAATTACTTAGAAACTAATAATTTTAATATAATCATGTTGAAATCTTTTGCTAGCCACTGAATACACTCATCAATAGAATTACAATTGATTCCAATTTTAATTGCAGAATCAAAATTAATTAACTTAATTAATGAATTTTAAAAAAGACAAAAGAAATCTGAACCAACACTAACCCCAGAAATTTTAAGCAAATTTAATTAATGAATAATATGGTTAAATTATGGTGGTTGTTGGGGCGAGGGGCTTTTCTTAAATGAACCAACTTACCTCTTCCCCCTAAAAAATCGTTCGCTGGTTTGGTGGTGAAAAATAAATAACGGAGGACCTGTAAAGATGGTGAACACAAAAATAATAAAGAATAAAAAAGTAGAGAATAAAAAAAAACCTTCCAAATGGTATACAAATTTAATAAAATTAAAATATAAAACAAAAATAAATAATAAAAAAAAACTGTTACTGGTTATAAAAAAAAAGATGTGTAATAAAGAAAAGAAAATAATTTGATATATACATAAACAAAATCGCCTCTCTTTAACTATATAAAAAACAATGTTCTCCTATTAATGGTGCAAGCTCGAAGGAAAAAAAAATCAATCACTCACAGTAGTGGTATGCGCATACCGCTCGTCGTGAAGCTCCGCCGTCTTCAAACGTGGATTGGTGGGTGAGGGTCATGAGCTGAACCCCAAAAAAATCTTTGAATGCCTCAAAGCGGTGAGCCGGTGGGTGTATCTCGCTATGTAGCTCTTTTGCTCCAGGCAGCGGACTGTCGACTCTAGCTCCCTTATCGGTCCCTTGTATATAGGCCGTAATCCCATTGCAGTCTACAATGTTGTTGTATGTGCCGAACTGCAGCGATGTATCTCTATTATACTCGCACCATAACAAACTTCCTTATAACTATATTTACGTGATGAGTTCTAATTACCAACAATTAAACAAAAAATAAACTTATAATTAACAAAAAAAATAAAAACCAAATTGGAAGTAATAAATTAAACTAACGAAAAGAAAAAATATACTTTTGGGCTTTAACAGTGGTACTATTTAAAATCAACTTTGATATAAATTTTAATAATAAAATAAATAAGAATTTAGATAAATATTGTGAGTAAATATTTTCTGATAAATGAGTGATAATATTGTTAAGTTAAGCTGTAATTAAGAGTGTTTAAAATTTAATGGAAAAGTGACAAAATAGGTAACTTCAATCAATAAGTTAATATAATTTCGTATTGTTTTAATTTTTCATAGGTTGAATTCGATTAAATTCGTTGACTTGGGCAGGATAGTCAGTAAAAAGTTTTAACTGTTTGATGTGAGCTGTAAATTTATATATAAAGGTATGCTAATTTATTAGTAATAATTTTGTTAGTTAAGATTTTTAAAAATGAATTTATAACAAAAGTTATTATTTAATATATTGTACTTGAGGGTGGCTAGGTTGGCCGAAACGTTAGACATTTAAAGTAATAATAAGGAGTGTTTTGAGACTTAACTTGGATACAATTTATTTTATTTTAACAATAAAACAGGTTTCGAAGAAGTGGGAAGGTAATATACAAATGTGGGAAGATAAATTGAAATATTAAATGAATTTTAAATAAATAATTTAATTTTTATCCATTTTGGTCTCAACCCATTTTATTTTCCTTACAAGTCTGACGTTTCGGCCAATCCGGCCATCCTCAGGGACTACCTTAATAAAATTTTTGAACTAAATGATTTAAATACTCAACCTATTCTGCCCAGGTCAAAACAACAATTTCTAATTATAGTCAATAGTTAAAAACAAAAATTAAAATTCACAACAATCTGATAAAGTTTTAACAAATAGTGACTGTGATAAATGAATTTTAATTTTTGTTTTTAATGTGAAAATTGACTAATTAAAAATTGTTGTTTAGACCTGGAGAGAATAGCCTGCATGGAGTTGAGTTTTTAAATTATTTAGTTCAAAAATTGCATTAAGATAGTCCCTGAGGCCGAAACGTCGGACTTGTAAGGAAAATCAAATGTGTTGAGACTAAAATGGATAAAAATTAAATTATTTATTTAAACAACATTAACTAGTCTCAAGAAAGTATCTAAGGTTATAAATAAAATGTTAAATGAACTCAATTCATTGCAATTTCCTTTTAGTTTTTAAGTTGAATCCATCGATCCTAAACCTTGATTATGCGGGCTCTTCAATAGTGCATGCGATGCACCGACCACAGGAGGGGAGGAGAACACGCAATCGCTTAATTACAACATTCAATGCACCATCAATGTGTTGCAAGGAATGCAAGGACTGCGTTAAGATAAACAAATTATATTTCTCCCCACTACTCACCTCACATTCTTTTCAATGTTAGCTAACCGCTTAGTTAATAGAGGCTCAACAAGGGAACAATGTCAGGTCATAAGGTACTTAAAAATACAATTGATAACATTTTTTTTTTTTTAATAATTGTATAAAAATATATACAACAAGTAAATTTGCTGTAGGTGAGATAGTAACATGATACAAACATGTGGAGAATCTACCCATTGGAAAACTCCAATAACATTTCTAGAGGAGAAGATCTCGAGGTCATCTTCTTTTCAAACGCCTAGGAGGATTATTAGGTAATGAAGGAGAAGCCACATTAGAAACAATTGGATTTGGCTGGTCGGGAAGTTTATCATGTAAGGATCTCTGGCCAAATCGGCAACATATGGGACATTGAGGTCCTGATGGATGACTTGATTTGTGACAAAGTAAGGAGCATTAAGGATTTTGGACTGTAAGGATTGGATTCGGGAGGAATTTGATGGTTTAGTGGACCGTTTGTCTAGTGCTGTAATAGTCGAAATCGACGAACAGTTTCTTGTCTTTTCAGTCTTCTATGAGGATTCCATGTCAGTTGTTTGTCGAGATGTAGTTCTAAGTAACGGATCTGCTCGACAGGAATAAGTGGGGGTATTATTAAAGGATACTGTAGGGTAAGAGGTCATTGGTTTACGACGAAGGGTAAATGTGATTTGGTGGGATTTATTGGAATTAATTTTAATCCTCCAATTATGGAACCATTCTTCAAGGGTTTCAATTGATAAAAATAAAAAATAAAATAAATATAAAAATAAAGTTACCAATTTTTTATATTTTAGTTAACATAAAATAAGCAGTTACCAATACTGAGAGATAGAGAGAGAGCTGTAGATAAATCTTGATATGGCTTAGGTCACTTACCTGTAAAAAAGGAAAAAAAAAATTATCACGCAATTCAAATTCAACAATATATAAAATAATATAATATAATAATATAAGTCCGGGTGGCGGTCAAACAAAGTAACTCAAATAGAAAGAAAACTATTTATTAATGAGGTGAAGATAGTTGATCGTAGATATATAAGAGGAGAAGAAAAAACACAAATAAACAAAAGAACTATTTATTTGTGCCGACGTTTCGACCTAATTTTCAGGTCTTCATCAGAACTATAAAAACAAAAAGACAACAACCACCATTCAGAGAAAAAAACAAACAAAAAAAATTTGAAAATTAGGTTAAAACGAGGGCACAAATAAATAATTCTTTTCTTCTCCTCTAAAAATTATTTATTATACATAACATTGCACACTGCAAGGGCTTCATCGGGGTTGGGTAAAACAATATACAAACATTGCTAAGTATGACAGGACTATAAGAATATACATTTTTTTTTTTTTTTTTAAATTGATAGATTTATTTATTGATAGATATTACAATCTGCCACACAGATGTGGGCAATAGGTAATATTGATGAATATAGGGGTAGAGCAGAGCTCAAGAGATCCCAGCGCATCCCTCTCGCCGCATCACTGGTAATGAGCCAGTGGAGGCTGAGCAAGCACTCAACTTGAGTGGAGAATCTGACCATTGCCAGAACTCCAATTGTCCATTGTTTATTTTAATAAGTCCCTTGGAATATACATTTAAACGAGAACTTTGTAAAAGTATATATATACATATAAACCTTATAAGAAAGCAAAAAATTAACGAAGTAAACTAAAAGAATACGAAAAATTTATAATTTAATCTAAACAGAAGACTTAATAATAAAAAAAAAAAATTGTTCGAATTAAGAGATAGAAAACTAAAGACATAAGATCAGAATAAATAATGGCCAAGAAAAAATAAATAAAATAAAAAAGCATTAATACATAATACATAAATAAGAAATAATACATAAAATAAACAACAAATCAGAAAGGTGTTTTTATTTATTTAAACTTACTGTTGTACATCTTATTTTCATTTATTTTTATAAAATTGTTTACTTATATTTACATAATTTTTAACCCCACCTTAGTTTACTGCATTCTCATTTTTGTATCTTTCATACATAAGGGGTATTCATGATCTATGTTAAAGCGTGTTAAATGGAAAAACTCGTGTTAAATTGAAAAAAATTGCCTTCTTTTGCCGTGGTAAAACGAAATAACATTTAACATGGCTGAGAGTCTGTTACTTGGTCAGTTAAATCGAGAATGACGTCACACAATAGACCAGTTGAGATCGCCGCCATATTAGTTGTTGTGACTTTCAACACAGTTGTCTATTAGCTCATCTTCATTCTCTTCTTCACAAGTTTGAAGATCAATAAGACACTCATAAGCTAAACTTTCACACAAATTCCACTTTTCACTCACTCTAGGCATGTTTTAATTAATTACTTAAATCAAAACTGAAGTAAACAATAACATGAGGGTCTGGAAGGAAGGTTATAAACATAAAGGCTTATACAACAAGTTGCTGAGAAAATGCGCTAGGGGCTCTTATGCATTTAACGTTTAACATGACTTCAAATAGGGCTGCTCACAATCTTATAGTTATAACATTTAACATGGTAAAACATTTAACATTTAACACAACATCATGAATACCCCTATAATTTTCTATATACTATGTTTTCATATAATTAAATATTATTATAGTCCTACAAAACTTAATAATGTTTGATATTTTTTACATAAACCTAATGAAACCCTGCGACGATGGCCAAAACGTCGGTGTATAATGAATGGTTTTGTCCAATATTCAGCAACCTCATTTCACAGCCATTCGTAACATCTTCCTTCAATAATAATCTAAGACCAATTAATGCTTGAAGAAGTTTGTCGGGGGGTGCGGTCAGCAAAGAACAACATAAATAAACAAAACCATAAATAAATAAATATGGTTTTGTTTATTTATGTTGTT
>NW_027115249.1:2512263-2513231 GCF_000696795.3 Halyomorpha halys | reverse complement strand
ATGGTTTTGTTTATTTATGTTGTTCTTTGCTGACCGCACCCCCCGACAAACTTCTTCAAGCATTAATCTACGGTCAACTATCTACATCTCATTAAGACCAATTAATAATATTCAAATAAAATATAATTATGCATTTAATAATTTTAGACTATTAGTTTTCTAAAATTGAAAAATGATCTTTGGGAATGACGAAGTTTTTTTAAACTATTATAAAAGATGCCATCGACCCGCTCCAGACAGATACATCAATTATTCAAGCGTCAATTAATTAACTCAGACCTAACATAGAAGTAATTAACATAGCGTAGCGCCAATAACTAACGCTGATATAGATCGCTTCAAGTCTCCTGGTGATTGATGCAGCAACCTGACTCCTTAGCCCCACTAAACGAATTCTAATGCCATCAGCTCTCTGCTAATACTGTCTAGATTACAGTACGGGCGAGGCTGCTTGGAGATTTAAGAGGTTTTGATAGGGTCGACGTGTGGGAATATCAACCAAATCCAATTCCTTATAGGCTTGTACTGATGGGCTCTATTTTGTCAGTAAATTTAAAATTTATATCTATTTTTTTATTTAATTTTTTTTTATTGAAATTGGATATAATAATGTAACCCAAGCAACGGCTGAGGTAGTAGATCGATTGAACGATATTATACGTATCAGGCATACAATATTATAATTGTTATCGATATTACTATTATTTTTTTTATTTAATAAACTTTTTATTTATTGATGGATATTTAAATCTGCCACACAGTTGTGGGCAATAGGTAATAATGATGAATGATCACATTCACACTAAAATAAATAAGAATAAAATAAACAAAATTAATATAATCAAACTATGTGTACGAAAAAATAAATAAAAAAAATAATGAGGTGTAGATAGTTGCCCGTAGATTAATGATTGGAGAAGTTTGTCGGGGGGTGCGGTGAGCAAAGAACAACATAAATAAACAAAACC
>NW_027115249.1:2505459-2511702 GCF_000696795.3 Halyomorpha halys | reverse complement strand
GAGGGGTAGAGCAGAGCTCAAGAGATCCCAGCGCATCTCTCTTGCCGCATCACTGGTAATGAGCCAGTGGAGGCTGAGCAAGTACTATTATAATAAAAAAAAAAAAAATCTAAAAATGTCAATTGCAGATACACATCAGTAACAGCCTAAGTGCAAAAAGATTACGAATTAAAATTAATAACTTAAAATAATAATAATGAAGCCTTAGTGAACACGAAGGTTCAATGCCGATACCACCAATCGTTTTCTACATACATTCCAGTAACGACCCCCTAAATCCAAATATACTAAACAGTCTTAACGCAATCCTCCCATCTACTTTCAATAAATTTTTTGAGGTTAAAATTTCCAAAAATTGAATATATTTTATGTTATAATTTCTTTTTTTGTTTTACAACGGTTCGGGACTACTGTCAACAATTTTGAAAAAAAAAAAAATGTTTTTCACTGTTATCATTCATTTCATTCTCTGTTTTCATTCATGAATAATTAATTTATTATCATTCATTATTCATCCATGTTTTTTTAGTATATGACATGATTTTCTTAGTGAAATTAAAAGTTTGACAAAAATGAGGTTTATTAAGGTACATGAATATATGGGACAGTAGTCCCGAAACATAATAAAAAAAGAAAAAGAAAATGTAGCATAAAATATATTCTAATTTTTGGAAGTTTTTATCCTCAAAAAATTTATTGAAAGTAGATGGGAGGATTGCGTTAAGACTGATTTAGAAGATTTAAGTTTAGAGGGTCGTTACCGACAGATATATGTAAAAAACAGTTGGTAGTATCGGCATCGAACCTTCGGGTTCACTCAAGCTTCATTATTATTATTTTAAGTTATTAATTCGTAATCTTTTTTTTCACTCTTAAGATGGGTGAAACATGAGGCTAGAAGCAATCCATCAGGACCCTCTACACAACATTGAATGACAAGAGATCACGTTGGAGATAAGAAACCAGATTGGTAGATAGAATTAACAATGATGTGAAAGAGCTTCATGCAGGCAAACTGGATTCAGCAGCCCAAGATAGGCAAGTGTGTAGAAGGCTGGTTTGGCCAGCCAAAGATCTATAAGCTCTATTCAGAACAAAAACAAAAAAATATATTTTATATTATTATTATACATGGAAATAATAATATAATTTCAGTCACAACCTGCCTTCTACGCCACAACCCCTGATGAAGACATGAAACTCAGGTCGAGACGTCGGCATAAAATAAATAAATATGGTTTTGTTTATTTATGTTGTTCTTTGCAGACCGCACCCCCCGACAAACTTCTCCAAGCATAATATAATTTCGAATCGCCTAACCTGTGAGCTGATGAAGATACAACGAGATAAATTCATTGTTACATCGCTAATGCTGTTATTGCACTTGCTCACTAACGAGTTCATCCGAGAGGAAACAAGGGATTTCCATTTGGTTAATTAAAGCTAAGGAACATGAAGATTAAGAAGACTAAGGCTGGTCAGGATCGATTAGAGCTGCAACAGAGGAGGACTGCTTCCAGTGTAATGCAATGTCCGAGGAACAAATAGGGTCATCCAACTGACTGGAGCAAATCCTCTCTTCAGTAGTTCCTAGTTCCAGTCTAATAGATAATGAACACAACTTGCTATAGAGTTATTGCTAGTAATAGTACTAATTAATTAAGTAGTAATTAAACTATAGAGTTTAGCTTTACTAACTTCTCCTCCTTCATGAACTAAATATCCCATTTTTATCAGACTTTATTAAATCTCCGTTCAGCATATTCCATAAGAAATTCATCATCCTAAAGAGCAAGTACAATCCTTATCTAGCATTACCCATCCCTACAATCCTTGAAGATTGAAACAGAAGTGGCCTAGAGACCTATTGTAAATAATTTCATTGGAGTTCTGGCAATGGCCAGATTCTCTAATCAAATCCTAGCTAAGCTAACGCCCTCACTCATCCTCCACTGGCTTCCTATGCCAGTGACGCGGATGATAGAGAAGCGCCAGGATCCTCTCACAAGTGGGGGAGAGCTCGGTTCTGGAGACTAATATTTACAGGTAATGTAAATATTATAAATAGGAATAATTAGGAAAAATCATTTAATTTGTATATTTGTAAATATGGTGCGAATAAGCTCTTTGATGTCGTAATATTACACAATAAAAAAAAACTTTTACTCCTACGTAACAACTATCACTTATAATTTCTTTTTTTTAAAACTGTTAACATCCTATAATTTTTTAATTTATGTTAGAGCAGTTTCCCTAATTTTGAATATGAGCTTTGAAAAGGAAACATCTCACATTAACTTTGGAGAAGAAAGGGACAATAATAAATCGTTTTGAGAGAAGTGAACCGAAGATGTGAAATACTTTAAAAGATTAAGTAGTGAATGATTATTGTAAAAATATTTTTACAATTTTAGTTTTTAAATTAAGACAACGACTTATCCACGTACACCTACTGGAACTCCATGGGAAGTCAGTAACAGAACACAGTACACAGACTTACACATACTGCCAGATCACATTAAACATCATGCAAAACATTCCATGCCAAAGTCCACCAATAAACTAGTGTCTAGTACTACAACGGTTGTAACTAATATTCCCGACAACACATACCAAAGAATAGAAAGGAGCTGGATGAGGGATCTCCTTAGTTAACTAATGAAATCAATTAAAGTCAGGAAGAGGTAGTAATGGGCACTGGTCTCTATCATGATGGCATGCCACTCATGTCATTGCAGTAATTTTGCAAGATATCACATTTGCTAATTTCCATCAATCTGTAGACGCGTAAATACATAAATAAATTAATAAAAAAAAACAAACTTATTTGTTATTTATGAAGTGAATTTTTTTCACGTTTGGATTAGCGAGAGTTTACTGTAGTTAAAATGTATTATTGAATACATATACAAATACCATTGTAATGTTACTTAGGAACTACATCTGGACAAACGACTGACATGGAATCCTCATACAAGACTAAAAAGACAAGAAACTGCTCGTAGATTCCGACTATTACAACATTTACTAGACAAACGGTCTAAATTACCAATTTATTACAAAAGACTGATCTACATGACTATTATAAGGCCTATCTGGACATACGGAGTTGAGCTTTGGGGCTCCACTAAACCATCAAATTCCTACCCAATCCAATCCCTACAGTCCAAAATCCTTCTTACTTTGTCACAAATCAAGTTATCAATATGTTGCCGACTTGGCCAGAAACAGATACCATTCCTTCGATGATAAACTTCTCAACCACCCAAATCCACTTGTTTCTAACCTGGCTTCTCCTTCATTACCAAATAATCCTCCTAGGCGTCTGAAAAGAAGATGGCCTCGAGATCTTCTCTTCTAGAAATGTTATTGGAGTTTTATCAGTGGGTAGATTCTCCACATGTTTGTATCATGTCACTAAGTCACCTACAGCAAATTTACTTGTTAAATACATTTGTATACAGTAAATAACAATAAATAAATTATTAAATAAAATACCATTGTAACGTATCGAAATGTGTATATCTGAGTATTGTATGATATAAATCGCATCTTGGTGTATTAAAGAATTATTCTATATTATAGAAATCACAACCCTCTTAGACATTTTAAATGAAACACCTGTTCCAAGATGTCCGCAGAGAGTTGGCTCCTTGCCCCACCTCGGTTTAGTCTAGACAACTCTGAGAGGTTCAGTCCTTCTACAGCCAATCCTTCAACTAAAATCCAAATCTCCATTATTTTAAAAAAACATGATCCGACCTCTCTACAAGCGACGTGGATTAAAGGACAATTTAGTTTAAACCAGACAGCTACTTCTTCACTCTAATGACTATTCAATAAGCATTTAGAACCTTGCCAAAAATAATTATGATGGAGACTCAGTTTTATGCTATTTCTTTACACCATATACGCCCAAAATCAAAATTAACAAATGCAAAAATCTGGTGCTTTCGTGCATCACACAACTTACTGCCCAATATACGTTGCTAAGTTGTGTGTTAATTGCTACGCGCATGTTAAAGTAATCGCTATTTTTGTGAGATCAGAAATCTAAGTAGATTAATCGCCCTGATGAAGGCTAGAAACTCTGGCCGAAACGTTAGCACTATTAAATAAGTTCTCTCAACTTGTTTATGTTTTTTACTGACCGCACCCCAACCATCTTCTCAACATAAGTAAAAAGTTGTGTTAATAGAAGTCCATTAAGACACCTAATATTCTATGAAGATGACATATTCTTTTCAATTATATACAAACTAAACCGAAAAATGACATTTATGAGAAAATGGAATTGGATGAACTTTTTGAGGTCAATCCGCAAATTATTGCCCGCCCTTCACGAGTGACATTTTCAGAAAATATGACAAAACAACTTTTCATCAAATGTCAGCGATATTAAAAAGGTTTACCGGGATGACCATTTTAGCAAAAAGTGTGACACATTTTGTAAAGCAAAGTCCCTCAAGATATGATAAAAGTTCTATGATATAGATATTTTAGAAAAATTAATTTGAACTAATAAAATTCTCGCAGTTAATAATAAACCTTTAATTGCATCTCAAACTCTCCAATCTCATATCGAAACATTGGAAGAATGTTGCCAAAATTAGGAGATAAAAATAAATCCCAACAAATCACCTCTACTCCTTCGTCGTAAACCTACCGACTGCTCTACAGTATACTTAATAATAGGGGTATTCATGATATTGTGTTAAATGTAAAATGTTTTACCATGTTAAATGTTATAGGATTGTGAGCAGCCCTATTTGAAGTCATGTTAAATGATAAATGCATAAGAGCTCCTAGCGGATTTTCTGAGCAACTAGTTTAGTAACCTGTCCTTCCAAAACTTCGTGTTATTGTTTACTTTTAGGTTTTGATTACAGTATTTTATTACAACATGCCTAAAATAAGTGAAAAGTAGAAGTATAAAAGTTTGCCTACTGATTATATTTTTTAAAAAGTCCAAAACACAAACTACGAGTATGTAACCTAACACAACAAACAAAAAAAAAACGGTGACGACCTCAGCTGGTGTGTTGCGTGACGTCATTCTCCATTTAACAGACCTAGTCATAGACTCTCAGCCATGTTACATGTTATATCGTTTTAACTTGGTAAAATAACGAAATATTTCTCTATTTAACCTACGTTTTTTCCATTTAACATGTTAAACTAAAGATCATGAATATCCCTAATGTTGCTCTTACCCTTGTCGACGAAATCGACCTTGGACTACATCTGGACAAACGACTAACCTGGAATCCTCAAACAAGCTTGAAAAAACAGTAAACCGCCCGTCGATTCCATCTATTACAGCAATTACTAGATAAACAGTCTAAACTTCCAATTCATAACAAAAGGCTGATCTACATTACTATAATAAGGCCTATCTGGACATACGGAGTTGAGCTTTGGGGCTCCTTCGTAAAATCTTCAATGGCACTTATTTTGTCACAAATAAAATCGTCCATAAAGACCTCAATGTTCCATATGTAACCGATCTAGCCCAGATACCAATCCTTCCATTATAAACTCCCTAACCACTCAAATCCATTAATCTAACCTTGATTCCTCTTCCAGTCCTTATAATCCTCCATCTGAAAAGAAGATAACCTCGAGACCTTCTAAAGTAGAAATGTTATAAGAATGCTACCAATGAATAATTTCTCTACCTGTCTGTATCATGGTATTGTAATCTAAAATCACATTTACTTGTTTTTATTTAGTTGTGAGTTTCAATTAATAAAATAAATTTATACAGCAAAGTAGTTCTGTGAACTCAAAATAACCCAATTACATTGTGTTAAAAATTTTATCAAAGTTTAACGCGATTATACTAATGAATGTTTTTTTTTTTACTTTATTTAGTTTATTCACAACTGTAAAAGTATTTACAACCAGTGAATGAGATGTAGAGAGAGAAGAAAAAAAAATAATAAAATAAATAAAAATATCATGAAGGCATGAAGGTTAAGGTCATCCAATGATGCCTCTCCATTAAAATAGAAATTTAAAAATCAATTTAAGAGGACCCTATTCCAGCTCCTTCGTAAACGTCGTCTCGTATCTGGTAAGTCTCGTGTTGATAGTCCTTGAATTAGAGGGTTAGTGTGTATTGGAAGTGCGTCGTGAAACCGTTTATATAATGATTTAATGGTTGTTTGTACGTAGGCAGTTCGTAAGTCTTTGTGTAAGTTCTTGTTACTGATGTAGGGGGGAGCACTACTGATCAGTCTT
>NW_027115249.1:2498300-2505404 GCF_000696795.3 Halyomorpha halys | reverse complement strand
GTCTGAGAAGGTAAGTATAAATCTTTAGTTTTTCTGAAAGTGGTAATTTTGATCGTTTATTTAAAAGATGAAATAATAATTTAAGTAGGAAATTTAGCTTTTGTTTTATTGTTATTTTTATGTGGGGGTTCCATGTAAGTCGTTTGTCCAATGTCAATCCAAGGTATTTTACTGTGTCTGTCCGGGTTAAACTTCGCTTTAATGAATGTTTAAAAAAACAGATGCACCTAACTTAAGTGTATGATATTAAAATTGTTTTGTATCAAATAGTATTTCTAAAAAACTTACTGATGAGGGAAATGAAAAATATAAATAAATAATGTTACTATTAAAATTCACTATAAAAATAACTAATTACTATTTTTTTTTAATCTTCTATAATATATAACTATAATATTCTCACTCATGTTTATTTATACAAAGCCTGTTCAGTAAATAACCGAAATAGACTAGAATTGGCTTTGGTGAGGGGAGTCAATGATTTGCGGTCTATTGGGAACTCCTCTTCTGTTCAACCTTCCAACGATACCTTTAACATCAAATAAATAGTAGTCCATATAATAGATACACCTCACCTCCAATTCCATAAAAACGAATTATTTTTTTATATAAACAATCATTCATAAAAAACACGATAACGTGGAGAATTCATTAATAAAATCCTTCCCTTCTCACAGCCAACGTAACCAGACGTTTAAAGATGATTTCACAATTATGTTGCAACTAAAAAAAATTACTAGACCCGGACACTGTTTAAATAATCTATTTATTAAATAAATTATATGACCTTTATTTTTTTTATTATTTTATTATGACCCCGTTCCTGGTCATTTCTGACATCAGTGGGTGACCGACTTATTCTAGCCATTGTGGGGGTCAAGTTTTTTTTTCATTTTGTAGGGCCACAACTCAATGAAAAAAGTCAACGCTCTAGGCCGGATTCGGACCGGCGCCGCCCTCAGATCTCAAATTAGTGAGACCTGCGCCTAACAACCTGAGCTACGGACGGCCCAAAATTAGATTACCAATACAAAACAGATAACCATTCCTAAAAAAAAAATTAGATAATTATGGCTCGGAGTCATACCAGTTGTTCCGTTTAAAAACAAAAGATATGAACCGTAATACATGCATAATTTGCTTTCCTAGTCGCCAATAGTAAAAAAAGTGTTTTTTCAGCTATCGCTGTTAGGAAAAGCAGACAAGAGAATTTTTTTTTTTTTTTTTTTTGTGGGGGGGAGGGTTTTTTAGGAGTTTTGTTCATTTATATATAATTTCTTAAATTATATTTATATAATTTTTAAACCCAGCGCAGTTTACTTATTACCTTACATTTTCAACATATTTTTAATTGTTTTGTATCTGTTTTTTAGCCCTGACGAAGCCCTTCAAAGTGGAGCGAAATGTCGACAAAAAATAGTTGTTACCTATTTTATGTCCCTTTTGACCTCAGCCCTGACCATCTCCTTTATATTATAAAGGATAATATAATAAAACTTTTAAAATTTAAATTATATACTTTACTTAGCCTTACCACTGAATTAATCCAGTTTCAAATAATAACTCAGAAGCAGTACTAATAGTACATAAAACAGTAACCAATTTTGGACATTTTTATAAACAATAAAATAGCACTTTACAAGTAAATATCATCAGAACCATGTTCGAATGCCAGATTTTTAAATCCTTTTAAAGTACCAACTTTATGAGGCTGGACGGACCCCGGACACACAGGGCTGACTCATGGCTACAGCTACAGAAATCCATTTTTTTAATGAAACGTTGCTTTTTATAAAACTGTATCTCGATAACTATTGATCGGCTGATGATCAATTGATATTAGGGCTAATATTTTAGCAAATTTACACTACTTGAAATGATGTTTCCTTAAGTTTTATAGTGTTGTTGATAGTTTTAAAGATACAGAGCTCCTAATTAAAAATCATTTTTTTAAACATTTTTAAAAAAACCGCCATTTTGTATTCCCCCTACCTATACTTGGCAGACTCATCAATTTTGACTAGTAATTGTACGTAGTTTTTCATTAATCTTATCAAATAGAAAATAATTTTCTGCCACAGCCAGATTCGAACCCGAGTCTTTAATTTTTTATTTATTTTATTCTTTACTTTATTTTCATTTTATTAATTTTTTTACTAGAGATTAATTCATATTGTACTGATCTAGCTTATGAATCGTAGTAGCCTCTACAGCGCTCAAACAGTCAAATTTTATGAGTTACAATTCCATTTATATCTATCAGTTTTATGGGTTATTTTAGCACCGAACGATAGGTGTCATGTGGTCGAACCATATTGGATGTACTTCTTGAATAAATATTTTAAAATAAAAAATACTAATATTTACATTTCTTTATTAACGACAGTTACAGCACTAGTTAATTGCAAAATGTTCCATTTGTATAGGGATTGCCTCCCAAAACAAATATATTAGTATTAACTCATTTCGCCCTAGGGTTTCACCTAGAGAGAGGCCAAAACGTTCGTTACCGATACTTTCTTTTTTACTATTTTGTACATCTCTTGACTGCCACCGGACTAACTTCCTACAAAATATACTATTATTAACTTACCAGAATTTTATTATATATTATATAAAGCGTGAGCAAGCGATCGAAATCCTCCAGAGTGTGCATGATCTCCGTGGAAGTAGCAGTTACACTGCACCCGTCCATTGCCCGAACTACACTGGCTACAAAACCGAACCTAAATATCTAATGAGCTCTTATAAATTATTGAAGGCGGTTGGGTATTAAGGAATACTTGATACTGAACTGCTTATAATGCAAAAATTATTAGTTTGATTCTAGCAGTACGGCTAACTAAGTTAAGGAAGCTATGATTAACAATATATACCTTATATATAACTTTGTGCAGAAGATGTATTATTAGAATCGATCGAGAGAGTTAGGAATTATGCAAGGTATCGATTTTATCGCCCACTTCCTTTCGATGTTCTATTCCAACGTAACAAACATCAAATTAAAAGAAAAGTTTGCTGTGGAGAGGAGGAGGGGGAGCAGCATAATTATTGCAGCAACTTATCCGAAAATAGTACTTTTGTACACTACCCAAAATCATAGCAGCCGATTTTTGATGCATTTCATATTTATCTATACAGCTAAGTACATCAAATGTCCGTCCAGATGGCAGCATCTATCGCTCGGTGCCAAAATAACATACAAAAATAAAAACAAAATAATAATAAAAATGAAGGCCTAACGAAACCGAAAGTTCGATGCTGATTAGGCATTTTACAAAACAGGTTTTCGAATAGTAATTTTTCCAGAAAACCGGTTTTAACCGGTTTCGAATTTTTATAAAAATTTTTTTGCTCGAATATTTTGTAATTCGAACAAAAAATTTTAACAGAAAATTTAGAGTGATTATAAGCAGTTTTTGATTTACTGTTCAATTTTATCGATAGTAATTTAGTAGAACAAAGAAATAATAGTTGACCAGGATTGTTGTTTATGCATAATTTTCACATATAAGGATGTAAATATTTTTATAATAGTGAAACGAGTTATTCAGCAAAGGGTTAGAATAGATAAAAACAATATATTTTCATATTTTTATAATAACCATATTATTTTTTTAAAAAACAATATTATTAGATACATATGGATACTTATTAAAAACAATTAGAAAATATATAACTGTGTATTGTATAAAGCAACATTTCATAAAAATGTACTAAATGAAATTACAGAATCTATTCTGAAATATCTATATCTCAAAAACATTAAATAAAAGATATAAAAATGTTTATTAACACTCAAAATAAAGGTAATTTAACTTAATATAAAGTAGTTTATGACACGTATCTTCGTAGGGGTAGTAGTTTTTATTCACATATGAATATAAATTTGGCAATTGAAAATTTGTCCGAACAACTATAAAAAAATTTATTTTAGCAAATATCATGAAAACTACTACTCCTACGAAGATAAACATCATAAACTACTTTATAGCCCATTAAACAAGCTTTAATTTGAGTGCTAATGGACATCTGGGCGCCAAATGGTTTTTAAAATATAGATTTCTCAAAATAAATTCACTTACTACTGATCTTTAAATACATTTTTTAAATGAAACGTTGCTTTTTATTTATAAAACTCGAGAACTATTGATCGTAAATAGCTCTATTAGGGCTAATATTTTAGCACATTTACACTACTTTAAACGATGTTTGCTTATGTTCGAAGATATAGAGCTTCTAGTCAAAAATCATTTTTTTAAATGTTTTTTTAAAAAAACGCCATTTTGTATTCCCCCTACCTATACTTGGCAGACTCATCAACTTTGACTATTAATTGTATATAGTTTTTCATTAAACTAATCAAAAATTGGGGTGAAATAACTGCCTTTCTTCTCCTCTTGGGCTCTTGTACTAAGATGGGAACACGAAGCCTAAACTGTTTACACAGAGCAACGGCCTTTGTTTTTGTGGCTTCTCAGAAATCCAATAAGTGATGCACAGCTGTCGGTCGGTATATCCATCCCCGGCACAGGGTTGGCCATCTCTTGCCTAATAAAACACTTTTAAGTACTCCCTTCGAGAATCGAAAAATAGTTTTATAGCTTCCAGATGCGGGTATGTGTTTACCCTAGAAAAATATACAGAAAGTATAGCGAAATACATAGCCACATATTAACAACATTTAGCCGGGTTCACACATTTGTCACGTCGCAAATCAAAAAATACTAGGTAAACAAAGAAAGTAACCAACCCACACGCTTGTCTGTTCAAGAGAGGTAAACATGATAGTTCTAATACAAGAGCTCAAGAAGAGAAATAAGTCAGTTATCTCACCCCAATTCGTGATTACTTTAATGAAAACTATGTATGATTATGAGAGGTAGTTGACCGTCAATAAATTATATGGAGAGAAGGTGGTTGGGGGGGGGGAGGAGGGGAGAGTGGGGTCAAAATATAACACAAATAAGTTGAAATAACATATTTAGTAGTGCCAACATTTCGGCCACAATTTCTAGCCTTCATCAGGGCTGAGAACAAAGAACAAGATGACAATCAATGAATACAAAAATTAAAAGCAAAAAATATAAACAGAATGACGTAAAGTAAATAATTGTACAGAATGAAAATAATAAAATTAAAGTGATGAAATAATGTATACATAGATAATTGAATAAGTAAGTAAAAAATAATAATTATAATTTATTATTGTTATGTTTTCTATTTTTTCTATTCACTTCTTTCGTCTAACTTAACTTCATATCATGCTACTTTACCTAATTATGGTTACATATTTCATTAGTTATATATATTTTTTTTCTCTCAATTATATTTTTTCGTTCCATAATTTTAATTTTTAAATATTAATAAACAAAAATATAATATTCCTTTGCATTATATACCTACAAAATTTTATTTTATTTCCTTAATTATGTTATTTTACTTACTTATTCAATTTATACACTTTTTATTTTCCACTTCTTTCATCACTTTATTTTTATTAATTCTCAAGGGATATATTCAGGCAAACTTGTACCAAGAAATACAAATAACTTATCCAAATTTTGGCTAATATTATCTAAGCTACTCTCATATTGTACACAGTAATGTATTTCCGTAACATAAAAATATAAATAATTTTAAAATTCCATAATTCATTTTAAATCCGAATTAATTTTTGTATAGTATGTTTTATGAATAAAAAAATAAATAGACAAGGTATAAAAACATACAATGTTTAATAAAAATAAGATAAATCAGAGAATCCTCGTCAGACCATCAGATTTATTTAGGGCCGATCTTACGATGCGGTAAAATTTATCTCACTGCATAAATCCTAGCCGAACATAAAATACGAGGAATCACACGTTAGGATAGATAAAATGATACATATTACATCAAGAGGGATATATAATGTTTTAGATCGAAAATAGGTAAGATAACGTTGATCTACTGAACTATATCTACAAGAGACGTTTTATTTACACATTTCTTGTAATTTTCCAATGCTTTCTACGAATTTATATGTCTGGATTATTATTCTAAATAACGTTTTAGAATAAACAAATAAAAATATTTTTTTTTAAAATATCTTTATTGAAATTTACAACTGTATATTACATAATACATTCAGTAAATTTGATTTTAGTTAAAATGGAGTGTTATAGGCGTATAGAGCAAATATCCATTGGTAGCACTCTAATGACATTTTACATTAGCTGGTCTCGTGGCCATCTTCTTTTCTGGCGACTCGGAGGATTGTCAGGAATGGAAGAGGATGTAAGATTAGAAACTAGGGGATTTGAGTGGTTAGGGAGTTTCTATTTGGTTCGGGCTAGAAAAATAATTTAAGACGTCTATTATAATAGTCTTACTTTATTTAATTAAATTAATAAAATACTTACTTATTTAAGATATTTAATAAAATATTAATTAAGTAGTCCTAATTACCGCTTCTTGTTCTAGAATAATCACCACCTCATGATGCTCCAAATAAATATAGCAATATATTAGAGATAAAGAGCATTTTAATTTAGAAGAGTAAACCACAATGGTTCCTATTCATCCCTCTATTCTCAATCCGCTGGTGTTCCTCAAGGTAGTATCCAAGGATGGGATCCTATACACCGTCTACACAGCTGACATTCCAACCAATCCTAATACTATCCTCACCATGTGTGCTCGCAGTTATTAATAACCCTTTGATTGCATCCCAAACTCTCCAGTCCCATATCACAATCCTCGAAGAATGGTGTCGAAATTGGAGGATAAAAATAAATTCCAACAAATCCCATCAAATCACCTTTACCCTTCGTCGTAAACCTACTGACTGCCCAACAGTTTCATTTAATGATGTTGCCCTTACTCCTGTCAAACAGATCCGCTCCCTTGGACCACATTTGGACAAGCGATAAAGCTGGAATCCCTCACACCAGACTGACAAGACAGGAAACTGCACGTCGATTTCGACTATTACAGCACTTACTAGACAAACGGTCAAAACTTCCAATCGATTACAAAAGACCGATCTACATGACTGTAATAAGGCCAATCTGGACATATGGAGTTGAGCTTTGGGGCTCCACTAAACCTTCGAATTCCTCT
>NW_027115249.1:2496213-2497205 GCF_000696795.3 Halyomorpha halys | reverse complement strand
AAAAAGCTATATCTCGAGAACTATTGGACATAAATAGCTCTTTTAAGGCTAATATTTCAGCAAATTCACTCTTCTTTAAATAATGTTCTCTTAGCTTTTCTAGTGTTGTTGGTAGTTTTTGAGATATAGAGCTCCGAATAAAAAATCAATGTTTTTTTAAGGTTTTGAAACAGCCACCATTTTTTAATCCCCCTACCTATACTTGGCAGACTCATCAGTTTTGATTATTAATTATACATAGTTTTCATTAAAGTAATCAAAAATTGGGGTGAGATAACTGCCTTTTTTACTTCCCGGTTCTTGTACTATGAGATATTTAGAAAAACTGTACGGATCACCTCAGTAAATGTGAGATTATTTCAATTTCATTTATGTACAAATTTGGAATTATTTAGTTTATATATTATTTTACAATTATAATAAATTTATTTATATTATTAACTGCTTATTTTATGTTTTACTTGGATTATTAAATAATACACTAAATATTGAGCCGTTTCATATGAAATGTTAAATATTTGCAAGAAAGGTTATTTAGTAAAACAACTTAATAAAATAAAAAAATATTTTTTATTCTTATTATTTATTTTCATTTTCTATAAACTTTCCCCGATGTTTTATCAACTTTTCAATCCCAAAATTTCTTGCAGCTTAGGCTACCTGGGGTGTCCATGTAATCTCATAAAAAATTATAACAAAATTGCATGTTTCCATGGTCATATTCGCTGGTATACTAAACAATGTGCTATAAATTATAATGATAGTAAATATTATTAAAAAAATAGGTTTAATAACGGCTCATTATGTAGTATGTATTCATTATAATATGTAAAGATAAAAATAGTAAGGAAAGTACACTAGTCCAACTTTGAATTTTTTTTTTTTAATTATTTATTCAATGTAATTTACAACTGTACAAAATAATACAATAGGTAAATATGTAGTATGTTTCATATACACTTGAAAATCTTGGGAAGGAACCACCCATTGGT
>NW_027115249.1:2495183-2496163 GCF_000696795.3 Halyomorpha halys | reverse complement strand
TTATAAACTCTCTAACCACTCAAACCCCCTAGTTTCTAATCTTGCACCCTCTTCCATTCCTGACAATCCTCCGAGGCGCCTGAAAAGAAGATGGCTACGAGATCAGCTAATGTAAAACGTCATTAGAGTGCTACCAATGGGTAGTTTCTCTACACGCCTGTAACACTCCAATTTAACTTAGATCAGATTTATTAAATTTATTATAACGTACAGTTGTAAATAGCAATAAATAAATATTAAAAAAAAAAATTAGAAGAGAACTCGAATATAATTTTCGGAGGACACACTATTATGCCAGTTGTATAAATCAGTTTGTAAGTAGTATTTGTACATATAATGTCTAAGTAATTAAAGTTCATATTATACTAACGTACGGTCGAACACAGTTACTGGCACCCATAATCATCAAGTTGCCTTATTAAAGAAGGCAATTTGCAATCTCTGGAAGAACCCTAAAGAACATTCTAGACCGTAGGTACCATCCAAAATATCTAGCTAGCGAGAATTTCTTCGATCAGTATTGAGTTAATGCCAAGCAACCAGCTGAGAATGTTCTGGATCTCAACTACAGTGATAGTACAAGAGACCAAGAGAAGAAAAAAGGCAGTTATCTCACCTCAATTTTTGATTACTTTAATGAAAACTATGTATTTTTCAAAAATTCAACATTTTATACGAACAACTAGAAATTAACATTTTGTGAGTTTATTTTGTCAAATATCATAAAAACTACTAGTCCAACAAAGATAAATATGATTAACGATTTTGTAGTAAATTTAACTAGCTTTAATTTGAGCCTTGGCAGACATCTGTTCGTCCACAAGTTTCTGAAATGAAGTTTCTCATAAATCAAAATATCATGAAAACTACTATTCCTACAAAGGTAAAGGTTATAAACTTCTTTATAGTCTTTTCAACTAGCTTTAATTTGAGTGCTAATAGACATCTGTACGTCACATAGTTCCTGAAATATAGATTTC
>NW_027115249.1:2485453-2493778 GCF_000696795.3 Halyomorpha halys | reverse complement strand
TAGGAGCAGTTTCTTGTCGTTTCAGTCTTGTGTGTGGATTCCAAGTAAGTCTCTTGTCAAGATGGAGTCCTAAGTATCGAATCTGTTCAACAGGCGTTATTGAATTTTTGAAACAATAAAAATGAACATTTCATATGAAATAACCAAATAAATATCGCACTCAGATAAGAGAAAAACTAAGCTTTATAAAACGGGAAAATTCCCACTATTTAAACTGTCCCACGGAACCTTGGAATTCCCCTGAAAGGTAAATTCTTCCATAAAGGAGAAACCAAGGACAAGATAATCCTCCCACTTACGTTTAGGTATACCTATTAGAAGTTTACCTATCGCTTCAAATAATTAATATTTTTATTTATTAGGTAAAATAAACAACTTTACCAGCCTATTTCAGCAAACAGAAGTCAATTATAGTGTAATTTCGGTTATCTGAACTAATTTCGATAGGGAGAAAGGTGTGTGCAGACTGGGAAAGTATAAAGAAAAATGGTTTTAAAAAAATCAGCAATTTGAATTACATAAATAGTTTTATTTATTTAATTTTGTTTACAACTTTTTTTGGGGGAAATTTGACAGTTTGAAGTTTTATAAGTAGAGTGCTAATAGACATTTGTACGTCGAATAATTTTTAAGAGTTAGATTTCTCAAAATAAATTCACTAACTACTGATCTTTCAGTCTTTTTTATGAAATATTGTTTTTTAAAAAGCTATACTTAGAGCTAATAAATTATAAGAGCTCATATTTTAGCAAATTTACTCTACCTTAAATGATGTTCCCTTAGGTTTTCAATTGTTTTAGATATCTTTAAAGATATAGAGCTCCGAATGAAAAAATAATTTTTTTTAACGTTTTGAAACTTTGCAGAATCATCAATTTTGACTATTAATTATACATAGTTTTCATTAAAGTAATCAAAAATTGGGGTGAAATAACTGATTTTTTTTCTCTTCTTGGGCTCTTGTACTCATAGTTCGTGGAGTTAAAAATTTCCATTTCACATGTGCACTGAGTTTACTAAAAATAAAAAAGTTTTTAATTTTGTTTTTTAACGCTAGTACCGAAGTTCGGAATTCCGAGATTACAATATACTTCATAATATTACAAGAGCCGGGAAGAAAAAAAAGGCGGTTACCTCACCTCAATTTTTGATTACTTTAATGAAAACTATGTATAATTACTAGTCAAAATTGATGAGTCTGCCGAGTATAGGTAGGAGGAATAAAACATTGCGGCTGTTTCAAAACATTTTAAAAAAAAAACATTATTTTTTCATTCCCAGCTCTATATCTTAAAAATACCAACAACACTAGAAAATCTAAGAGCACATTATTTAAAGAGGAGTAAATTTGCTAAAATATTAGCCATAAAAGAGCTATTTACGTCCAACAGTTTTAGAGATATAGATTTTTAAAAAGCAACATTTCTTAAAAATCTACTGAAATATTAGTAGTTAGTTAGTTAATTTATTTTGAGAAATCTATATCTCAGGAACTATGTGACGTACCGATATCTATTAGCACTCAAATTAAAGCTAGTTTAATTAAATAAGAAGTTTATAACCTTTACCTTCGTAGGAATAATAATTTTCATGATATTTGCTAAAATAAATTGATTTATAGTCGTTCAGACAATAATTTTGATTTATGAAAAACTTAATTTCAGGAACTATCAGACGTAAAGATGACTGCCAGCTCTCAAATTAAAGCTAGTTAAATTTACTACAAAATAGTCAATTATGTTTACCTTAGTAGGAGTAGTAGTTTTTATGACTTTTGACAAAATAAACTCACAAAATGTTAATTTCTAGTTGTTCGTATAAAATGTTGGATTTTTGAAAAAAATAAATCTCTAGATCCATAAATCGTACATATTTCTGCCAGCACTCAAAATACAGGAAATTTAATTTACTATAAAGTAGTATATGACACTTATCTTCGTAGGGGTAGTAGTTTTTATGATATGCACATATGAACATAAATTTGGCAAATGAAAATTTGTCCGAACAACTACAAATCACTTTATTTTAGCAAATTTGATGAAAACTATTACTCCTACTAAGATAAACATCATAAAATACTTTATAGCTCATTAAACTAGCTTTAATTTAAGTGCTAATAGATATCTGTATGTCAAATGGTTTTTGAGATATAAATTTTTCAATTGATCTTTCAGTACGTCCCATACAACATTTTTTGAAATTCTGCTTTTTAAAAAGTTATATCTAGAAAACTATTTAACGTAAATAATTCTATTAGGGCTCATATTTTAGCAAATTTACTCTTTTTTAAATGACGTTCTCTTAGGTTTTCTTATGTTTTTCCTACTTTTTAAGATATAGAGCTCCAAATGAAAAATTAGTTTTTTTTATCGCTTTGAAACAGGCGCCATTTTTTATTCCCCCTACCTATACTTGGCAGACTCATCAATTTTGACTAGTAACTATACATAGTTTTCATTAAAGTAATCAGATAACTGTTTTTTTTTTTCTCCTCTTGGACTCTTGTACTATAATGATGATAGTTGACTATGGATATATTATATGAGGAGAAGATGGTTGGGGGGGTGCGGTGAAAATATAACACAAATAAGTTGAAATAACTTATTTAATATTATTATTAACATTGCATATTAATTTATTATTGTTATTAAACTCTGTTTTATTAAACAGTAAAAGTAATTATTATGACTCTTAATGTAATGGACGGTTGCACCATTAGAAGAGTGCAGTCTATTTTCATCGGCCATGTTTTCTTTTCAACAAACATCGTAGCAGCTTGTTCTGGAACCCTGCCAACCGGAAGACTGGGTCTTAAAACTGGTCCACTGCCTCGAATATTTTTCATGCAGTATACTAATGCTTATTTATTTTTTGTAATTTAAGAAGTAATTTATATGTAATTAATTCAAAGATTTTATCACTTTTTTTCTCTCTCTTTTTAGTACCATACCTTATTTATCAATTTTAAAAATATACGACTTCGCCGTAAGGTTGACAAGTGTAGTATGGTAATGAGAGACAGAGACATGAATGGGACTGCCGTTCACCTTGAACGAAACATTGTGAATGAGCCAGTCAAATGCTACCGGTTCATTGTCGGGTAAAAGTGTTCCAACGGAGTTGAATATTAATTGCGTAGTATATTTGTTCATGGCTAATGTATTCATAGTCTGCCTCTATACAGTTATTACAGCTTTATCACCCATCTGTGTATAAAGTGCCGTCAGTTCTCAAAATTATATTCAGAAATGTATTTTTGAATAATAAACGTTTAGAATTGACAAAGAAAAAAATTAATTCCTCTAAAAATTCCAGGTTTATCATAGCATTTACTTAGAAAACCCAAACTCGAACAAAAATATATGATGTGCAGGAGAGAAATCTAAAATTACTTTAATGAAAACTACGTATAACTGATGAGTTTGCAAAGTATAGTTGAGGGAAATAAAAAATGGCAGATAATTTTTCATATATACTTGTTAGAGAGTGGTTTAGTTTATTATTAATTTAAAAAAATTTTGATCCTTTTTTTCCTCTCAACTCTTATTCTTCAAAATTTCTCCAACGTTTCGGCCCTCAGGCCATTCTCAAGGATTCCACCTTCAATATTGATGTAATTTCTTTTTTAAATCTTAAAATTGCATGCTAATTGCCCGATTACAAGGTAGGTTCTGTTTTTAAGTTGTAAATGTAAGCGAAGGAAGGAAGGAAAGTGTTTTGTAAAAAAGTTTTAAATCTAAGATATAAATTTTTTAGAAAAAGTTATATGTGACAAGGGCAATTAGCCTAAAATTTTAAGATTTAAAAAAGAAATGACATCTTGAAGGTGGAATCCTTGAGAACAGTCTGAGGGCCGAAACGTTGGAGAAATTTTAAAGAATAAAAGTTGAGACGAAAAAAAGGATCAAAATTGTTTTAAATTAAGAATAAATGTCAGATGTTTATTTCAAAACTTATATAAAAAAAAAAAAATTTTCATTCGAAGCTTATTACATCTTTAAAACTACCTACAGCTCTGGGAAACTAAATATTATTTAAATTGGAGTAAATTTTACAAAAATATGAGCCTTAATAGAACTATTTACGTTCAATAGTTCACCAGATACAGTTTTATAAAAGTAATATTAAAAAAAAAAAAACATGTTCAGCGAAATCAGTAGTCAGTAAGATTATATATTATAATTCATTGCAAGAAATATATATCTCAGGAAACATGAAACGTACAGATTTTTATTAGCACTCAAATTAAGGCTAGTTTAATTGGAGAAGATGGTGAGGGGGGGGGGGCTCTTTGCTACAAGCTCCCTGAAGAAGACATGAAACTTAGGTCGAAACGTAGGCATGAATAAATATTTTTTTGTTTATTTATGTTCTTCTTACTGACCGCACCCCCCCCCAAAACATCTTCTTCAATTATTAATCTACGGTCAACTATCTACACCTCATCGTAAAGCTAGTTTAATGTGCTATAAAGTGCAAATAGTAAAGTATAGGTAGGGAGAATAAAAAATAGCGGCTGTTTCAAACCGTTAAAATTTTTTTTTTTTTCATTTTGAGCTTTATATCTTTAAAATACCTACAACACAAGAAAACCTAAGAGAATGTAATTTAAAGTTGAGTAAATTTTGCTAAAATATGAGCACTAATAATATATTTACGTTCAATAGTTCTCAAGATATAGTTTTCATAAACAACATTAAAAAAAAAAAAAAGAAAAATGTTCTGCAAAATCAGTAGTTAATAAATTTATTTTGAGAAATCTATATCTCAGGAAACATGAAACCTAAAAATATCTATGAAAACTCAAATTTAAGCTAGTTTAATGTACCATAAAGTAGTTTATGACCTTTATTTTCGTATGAGTAATAGTTTTTATGAAATTTGATAAAATTGATTTCTAGTTGTTCGGACAATATTTTATGAGCTAAATTAATATTCATATGCGAATATCATAAAAACTACTACCTCTACAAAGATACGTGTCATAAACTACTTTATAGTACGATAACCTAGCTTTATTTTGAGTACTGGCAGATATCTGTACGTATTATAGTTCTTGAATTTTAAACTAGCTTTTTTGACATCCATACCCCTAATGGTTGCTGAGATATAGATTTCCCACAATAAATTCACTAACTAATGATTTTTTAATATTTTTTTTATGAAATCCTTCTTTTTAAAAAGCTGTATCTAGGGAACTATTGAACATAAAAAGTTCTATAAGGGCTAATATTTTAGTAAATTTAAACAATTTTAAATTATGTTCTATAACGTTATCCAGTGTTGTAAGTATTTTTAACCATAGGAAGCTCTAAATGAAATATGTATTTTTTTTTTTAACGTTTTGAAAAAGCCGTTATTTCTTATTTCCCTTTACTATACTTGGCAAACTCTTCAATTTCGACTAGTAATTATACATATTAGGGGTATTCATGATCTTTAGTTTAACATGTTAAAGCAATTTAACATGTGTTAAATGGAAAAACTCATGTTAAATGGGGAAAAATTGCCTTCTTTTACCGTGGTAAAACGAAATAACATGTAACATGGCTGAGAGTCTGTTACTTGGTCTGTTAAATGGAGAATGACGTCACGCAATAGACCAGTTGAGTTCGCCACCATTTTTGTTTGTTGTGTCAGGTTAGTTCTTTCGTGTTTGTGCTAGTTATAATTTCATACTCCTGTTATTAAATCACAATGGATAACTTTAATAATACAACGGAGAAAAAAAACAGAAGAGGTGTTAGCAGACCGCCTTCTGTTGGATAGGGAGCGATTTGAATTTGAAAAGGAAAGAATGGGGGAGGAGCTGAAGCTTCGTAAAACCAAAATACCCAAAAAATTTGAATTAAAAAAATTAAAACTAGAGCTTTTAAAGAAGTCCGATTGACAAAATAATTGAACTTAAAAATATTTATAATTATGTATGTATTCTTACTTATGTATATATTATTATTTATGTATCATTACTTAAATAGAGCAATTATACTTTATAAAAAGTGGAAATCATTTCAGACCTCAGCAGCCTCTCTCTCCCTCAAATAGATGTAAGCTTTTTATTTTTGTTCATGATTGATTTCATTTCAAATCAACACATTTCAAATACTTTTTTACCTCATTATCTAATAAAATTTGACACCAAAGTAGTTTCCATAAAGCTTCCTGGCACCTAAGAGGAACATCCAAGTTTTATTAAATTATGTTCACCAGTTTTGAAATTATAGCTCGATAGTTTTCTAAATTGTTAATGGCTAGTTTTTTAAATACAAATAGCTCCACTCATGATTAAGGTAGAAACATGGGAGGAGTGACATTTTGTAGCTATTTAAATTAACTTTTACCTGACATGATTGAAAACCCCTTTTATATACGTTTAGTAATTACACGATATTAGTAACGTTCACCACACATTATTATTATTATTATGTTCTCTATTCATTTCTTTTGTCTAATTTAACTTTATATTTGTTTCTTAATTCTAGTATTATACTTACATATTTCATTAGTAACATATATTTTCTTTCTCTCATTTTTTTCCATGACTTTAATTTTTAAATTATTACTAAATTAAAATATTTATATTTATTTGCATTATAAAACTTTAAATTTTTATTTACTTAATTATGTCATTTTACTTCTTTAATTACCTACATATACTTTTTATTTTCCACTTCTTTCATCAATTTATTTTCATTCTGTACAATCATTTACTATATGTATTTCTGTATATATTTTCTTTTTTTTTTATTCATTGGTTGTTATCTTGTTCTTTGTTCTTAGCCCTGATGAAGACTAGAAAATGTAGCCGAAACGTTGGCACTATGAAATAAGTTCTTTTAACTTATTTGTGTTATATTCTGACCGCACCCCCATCTCCTCCTCATATATATTATCCACGTCCGATTATCTTTTCATCATTAGTAATTATAAGCATTTTTCATTAAATTAATCAAAAATTAAGTTCAAATAACTGACTTTCTCTTCTTTGGATATTGAACTATAAGTACGGGAAAAAAAGACACACGTATATATTAGGGGTATTCATGATGTTGTGTTAAATGTTATATGTTTTACCATGTTAAATGTTATAACTATAGGATTGTGAGCAGCCCTGTTTGAAGTCATGTTAAACGTTAAATGTATAAGAGCCCCTAGCGGATTTCTTAGCAACTTGTTGTATAAGCCTTTATGTTTATAACCTTCCTTCCAGACCCTCGTGTTATTGTTTACTTCAGTTTTGATTTAAGTAATTAATTAAAACATGCCTAGAGTGAGTGAAAAGTGGAATTTGTGTGAAAGTTTAGCTTATGAGTGTCTTATTGATCTTCAAACTTGTGAAGAAGAGAATGAAGATGAGCTAATTGACAACTGTATTGAAAGTCACAACAACTAATATGGCGGCGATCTCAACTGGTCTATTGTGTGACGTCATTCTCGATTTAACTGACCAAGTAACAGACTCTCAGCCATGTTAAATGTTATTTCGTTTTACCACGGCAAAAGAAGGCATTTTTTTTCGATTTAACACGAGTTTTTCCATTTAACACGCTTTAACATAGATCATGAATACCCCTATCATTAGTAATTATAAGTATTTTTCATTAAATTAATCAAAAATTAAGTTCAAATAACTGACATTCTCTTCTTGGGATATTGAACTATAAGTACGGAAAAAAAAAAGACACACGTATATATTAATAATAATAAAAAGGTATAAACAGAGTTGACGTGACAAATTATAGAACATAATGGTTAGGTGGTATACTTAGCTAGACGTAAATGTCATAACTAGGAACATAACTAAGATTTTACAATGACATCAAACAGAGTTTACGACTCATCTCTATCAGACTTAATAGCTAAAGCACAACTAACCCGATAACGGCACGAAAAGTTATGTTTTATTACCATCATAATACCATAATGAAGCTGGGCATAACACAGTTTTCGAGCAGTTTGAACATGCCGACTAGTAGACATACATCTTAAGAAAGTTAAAATTTGATAATAATATAATAATAAGGATAAATGATTATTAACAGAGAATGTGTTTATGTTCTGCGAAAAATCGTAAAAAGCGTGGAATAAAAACTAAAAAATTTATAAACAATTTACGCATAAATATTTAATTTATAATATTAATACATGGGAAAATTATATATAATTTAAAAAAATAGTACAGCACCACGTCGAAAAAAGGACACAATTTTGATTTTCAAAACGACTATAACAGGAAAAAAAAATTATAAACGAAAATTTTTAGAAAAATTAAAATATTCGAAAACCAAAAAGAAATTTGACAATCCACAGACATCTCTGATGTTT
>NW_027115249.1:2480917-2484563 GCF_000696795.3 Halyomorpha halys | reverse complement strand
GAAAGTTATATATAATTTAAAAAAATGTGTACAGCACCACGTCGAAAAAAGGGCACAATTTTGATTTTCAAAACGACTGTAACAGGAAAAAAAAAATTATAAACGAAAATATTTAGAAAAATTACAATTTTCGAAAACCAAAAAGAAATTTGACAATCCACAGACATCTCTGATGTTTAAAAAGTAAGGTAAAAAAAGATATTAAAATTTGTTTCTAAACTAGTTTTGAAAATATAACATAAAAAAAATATTTTTTTGTCCAAAATAATGAATAAATGACCAACATATTAATTTAGAATAAATTATTTTAAAAGTAATGCGTGTTTTTAATGTATAATTTTAAGTATAATGTTAGTCAATATATTTCGGATGATAAGCCTCAAGAAGAATAAATGTTGACAAAATAGAATTGTATTTATAATACAAAAGAATTTTAGTAAGAAGACTGCGATGAAGAAATGAAGAATGCAAGTTTAAAAACGTCTAAAGTTACGAAAAAAGGCTATAAAAATAGATAATACATAAATATAATAAAACGCCAGTAATATAGTAGATTGTAAGAAGATAGTCCGGGTGGAGGTCAATAAAGCTATCAAAATAGTAAAAGAAAACTAATTATTGTTAACCAACGTATCATTGTTCAACTGTTCGGTTGTCGTCTTTGTCATCACTTTGACAGCCCTGACGAAACCCTGCAAAGTGGAGCGAAACGTTGGTTAACAATAAATAGTTTTCTTCTACTATATTGGTAGCCGTTATATTGTCGTTTCGACCACAATTTCAGGCCTTCATAACTCAAAGAAAAAAAAACAAAAATAATAATAATAACAACAAACTTGGAAATATAAATAGCAATAAATTAAATAGTTGATTGATAACAATAGAAGTATACAGTTGTTGATTGATAATAATAGAAGTAGACAGTAGAGTTGATTGGTAATAATAGAAGTAGACAGTAGAGTCGATTGATAATAATAGAAGTAGACAGTAGAGTTGATTAATAACAATAAAAGTAGACAGTAGTTGAGTGATAACAATAGAAGTATACAGTAGAGTTGATTGATAACAATAGAAGTATACAGTAGTTGAGTGATAACAATAGAAGTATACAGTAGTTTATTGATAACAATAGAAGTATACAGTAGTTGATTGATAATAATAGAAGATGAAATATAATATTATAGAAGTAAGAATTATAAAAAATAAATGATAGAAAATTACAAAAAAACCACTAATTGTTCAAAAAATAAATATAATGAAAGGTGGGAAAGAAAACTCAAATGATAAAAAATAAATATTGAATGTCTGGAAAAAGTGAATACGACTGAACAAGGTATAAGAGATACGAATAATGAAAAATAGTGAAATGTGAAGGAAAGAAATATTAGAAAAGAAGTAAACTTACAAATTGACTTAACAATTACATAACTAGTGAGAAATGAATGAATAATAGGCGAAATGGATGTAGAAAAGGCTGAGGGTTAGTAATTTAGGAATAAGTTGTGTTTGTCAGTTTTGTCGAAAAACAGAACTTATCCCCAATATGATAAAATACAATTTTATTACATAAACAATAAATATAAAAAAAAGATATATTTTTATCATTTCCCATCTATTTCCCAACCAGACTGACCGGACGTCCGGCATTTGGAGGTCATGTCAGCCTTATTAAGGTTTATCCTCCTGTCCTCCAGGCATTGAGAAGTGTCCGCTATTTACTTTAAAAGTTTATTCTACCTTACATAATGATATAATATGGAGAAGATAGTCGGGGGGGGGGAGGGGGAGGGCGAGTGCGGTAAGCAAATAAACAAAAACTATTCGCGCCGACGTTTCGGCCTGAATTTCAGGTCTTCATCAGGGCTAAAAAACAAAAAGACAATAACAACCATCATTCAGAGAAATATATTTTTTTTTTAATATTTATTTATTGCTATTTACATATGTACATTATAATACATTTAGTAAATCCGATCTACGTTAAATTGGACTGTTACAAGCCTGTAGAGAAACTACCCATTGGTAGCACTCTAATGACATTTTACATTACGGGCTAGATCGGTTACATAGGGAACATTATGGTCTTTATGTACGATTTTATTTGTGACAAAGTAAGGAGCATTGAGGATTTTACGAAGGATTTTGCCCAAAGCTCAACTCCGTATGTCCAGTCATGTAGATCAGTCCTTTGTAATGTGTTGGAAGTTTAGACCGTTTGTTTAGTAAGTGCTGTAATAGTCGAAATCGACGTGCAGTTTCCTGTCTTTTCAGTCTGGTGTGAGGATTCCAGGTTAATCGATTATCCTGATCGGATCCGTTCGACAGAGGAAGATCCTATAATATTAAAAAATAAAAATTCAAAAATACCGATAAATCATTTAATAATAACCAAATATAAATTTAAACAAATATCAAATATTAATGTTGTAAAAGAGAATCTAACAAGGTCACCTTCTGGCTTCTAGGGAACGAAGTTATATAACTTGCTCAAATAGAATTACTATCCCTCAGGGAGGAGGAGAGCGACATCTGACCTTTTACGAAAATAAACTGAACTTTCGCGTTAAATAATTAAAACAATAACTGACTGGTTCAAAAGGGAAGATGAGTTTTGTTAAATAATTTACAAGGCTACTCGAGGCAGAAGTCACAAAGTTAACAATCGTAACTAATTAATATGAACATAGAGAGAGGGAACCTAATACAAAGGACAAACACAAAGCCTCCCTCAGAGTACAATCAAATATAATTAATTATATTAAAACATAAACATGTAGTGTTTTATTTTATAACCTCCTAATTTATATTAGTAAATAACGATAGTACTTTATAACAGGAATGTCTTGTGTTCACTATGGGACTTTAATATTATTTTAAATTATGAAGGTTTGTAATCGACCAAGGAAAAAAAAAAACTTACAAAATTAAATATGTACCGCTACAATCCACGGTGCAGTACTTTGTAAAGGAAGTACTGTTGCTAGACCAACGGTTGTGCAAGGATGTGAACTGGTCAGTGTCACACTCGACCGGCAGATTTTTACCCACTTTACGAGGCTGGGTGGGCCAAGAAGGGCTAACGAACCCACAGGTTTGACTCACGGCTACAATAAGAGAATAAGTATGGCAGAATAATCTGCCACAGCCGGAAATCATGAAACAGAATTGTGTACCAATAATATTTCTTTATTCTAATATTATGGTAACATATATTTTCTTTCTATAATTTTTTTTCATAAATTTAATTTTTAAATTATTAATAAACTAATATATTCATATTCTTTTGCATTATATAACTTCAAAATTTTTATTTTATTTCCTTAATTATGTTATAATTCCACTTCTTTCATCACTTTAATTTTATTAATTCCATTCTGTACAATTATTTACTTTATATCATTCTGTTTATATTTTATTTTTGTTATCTTGTTCTTTGTTTTTCTTTTAGCCCCGATGAAAACTAGAAATTCTAGCCGTAACGTTGGCACTATTAAATAAGTTATTTCAACTTATTTGTGTTATACTTGGAGAAGTTTGTCGGGGGGTGCGGTCAGCAAAGAACAACATAAATAAATATCATGTAGGTAAGAATAAGGCTTATTACCTACATGATATTATATTTCATCTGTCACTGTTTTCAATTTAC
>NW_027115249.1:2478468-2479299 GCF_000696795.3 Halyomorpha halys | reverse complement strand
TTTTGTTAATAAGTATAATCCACATTATGTCTAATTAATAAAAAAGTCAGTCATTTAACACCAATTTTTTATTACTTTAATAAAAACAATATACAATATAATTACTAGTCAGAACTGATAAGTCTGCCAAGTATAGGTAGGGGGAATAAAAAATGGCGGCTGTTTCCAAACCTTAAACAAAATTAATTTTTCATTCCAATCTCCGTATCGTTAAAACTACCAAAAACACTAGAAAATCTAAAAGAACCTTATTTAAAGAAGAGTAAATTTTCTGAAATATTATTCCTAATAGAGATATTTACGTCCAATAGTTCTGAAGATATAGCTTTTTAAAAAGTAACATTTCATAAAAAATGTACAGAAAAATCAGTAGTTAGTAAATATATTTTAAGATATTTATATCTCAGGAACTATGTGACGTACATATGTCTATTAGCACTCAAATTAAAGCTAGTTTAATGAGCTATAAAGTAGTTTATGACATTTATTTTCGTAGGAATAGTAGTTTTTATATTTGCCAAAGTAAATTTACAAAATGCTTACTTTTATTTGTTTGGAATTTATTTAGTTATATAAAACTATATCTCACTAATCATTGGACGTGGAGATGTCTGCCAGCACTCAAATTAAACATAGTTGAATGCACTATAGAATAATTTGAAGAAGTTTGTCGGGGGGTGCGGTCAGCAAAGAACAACATAAATAAACAAAACCAAATTTATTTATATTTTTTTTTACCTGAAGCTCAGGTCGAAACGTCGGCATAAAATAAATAAATATGGTTTTGTTTATTTATGTTGTTCTTTGCTGACCGCACCCCCCGACAAACTT
>NW_027115249.1:2474865-2477157 GCF_000696795.3 Halyomorpha halys | reverse complement strand
TTCTAACCTTGCTTCCTCTTCCATTCCTGGCAATCCTCCGAGGCGCCTGAAAAGAAGATGGCCTCGTGACCTTATATTATAAACTGTTTTTAGAGTTCTACTACTGGGTAGTTTCTGTACATCCTGTATCATATCATTATGTCATTATGATCAAATTTACTTGTTGTATTTTTTTATACAATTGTAAATATCAATAAATAAATAAAAATAAAAACATTTTGAAACAACTGCCATTTTGTATTTCCCCCTAACGAATCTTTGGCAGACTCTTCAATTTTGACTAGTAATTATAAATAGTTTTCATGAAAGCTATCAAATATTGAAGAGAAATAATCGACTTTATTCCTCCCAGTGTCAGGTTACTAATAGCCTTGTTTGTTGAGGTTTCTGCGTATTTTAAGAGTAAATTGTAGAAGCCACTGTATTCTAAATAGTGGATAGAAATTGAAGTGTAAACTTTTAAAAGAGACTATGTGGAAAAAAAATTAAATTTAACATGAGGAATGAAAAATGTTCAATATTATTTATTTTTAATTTTGTTAAAATGAATAATTTAATTTCTCAACTCATTTTATTTTTCTTAAAAGTACGACATTTCGGCGAAACCGGCCATCCTCATGGACAATCTACTACAGAACAACTTTTATTACATGTATGATCCTCAACCATTTCAAATTACTTGACATTATTATTTATAATTTATCTTACCTTAATACAAATTTAGAACTAAATGATTTAAAAACTCAACTTCATGCAGGCTATTCTACCCAGGTCACAACAACAATTTCTATAAAACATTAAAACATTAGATAAAACATATTCTTTTGTTAATAAGTATAATCCACATTATGTCTAATTACCTAATTAGTCAATATTCACATTAAATATAAAGTTAAAATTCATTTATTACTTCACAGTCACTATTTGTTAAAACTTTATAGCAACAATGCTTGTAACCTTCCTCCACTCAGTTCAAGCATTAAAATTATTTATGACAACAACATTTTTGTTAATTTTCCTCTTTATTTCATTAGTAAAATTCCTATCAAGGCTAATTATAATTATCCACATTCAATTTATCCCATATTTTTCATAAATTAATTTTACTTAATATCTCTGCATAGTTATTAGACATAATGTGGGATATACTTATTAACAAAAGAATGTTTTATAGAAACTGTTGTTTTGACCTGGACAAAATAGCCTGGATGAAGTTGGGTTTATAAATCATAAAGTTCTAAATTTGTATTAAGGTAAGATAAATTATAAATAATAATGTCAAGTAATGAAACGGTTGAGGATCATAAATGTAATAAAAGCTGTTTTGTAGTAGATTGTCCCTGAGGATGGCCGGTTTGGCCGAAACGTCGGACTTTTAAGAAACATAAAATGTGTTGAGACTAAAATGGATAGAAATTAAATTATTTATTTTAACAAAATTAATCAGTCTCAAGAAAGTGTTTGAAATTTTTTATTTTTAATGTTTGAAAATACGTAAATCGTAGCAGGAACTAGGATGTGGTGATCTCGTAAAACCGTTATTCCAGCATTAAGAAAATAATATTCCTGGAGCTGATGAATTATTCCAGAGCTCTCAATAATCCTGGAGGCAGGTAATCCGTCTTGGCAAGAATCTGGGCCGTTTCCGGCGGCGAAGGATCTCTGGCGCCTCTGTCGTCATTATAGTTTTTTTTTTTACAAGTCAACTTGTGCAGTTTCATTGATGTTCAACAGAAGACTAAAATTAGAAATATCTATGGTTAAGATCTCGCGAAACATTTCCAAATAGTACTAGGAGCTTTTCTAGTAGACATATGTTTTAGCATTGGGGATAATGCCATCTTGCCCAAACACACTCTACTCTCTCGGTATCATACATTATCAACTGCATAGAGGGCGTACCCAAAACTAGGTGGGGCCAAACCATAGCCAATCAGGTTGTGACATTTCAGTACTGAAAAGGTAAATTTTTTTTATTTTTTTTTTATTTATTTATTGCTATTTACAACTGTACATTATAATACATTAAGTAAATCTGATCTAAGTTAAATTGGAGTGTTACAGGCGTGTAAAGAAACTACTCATTGGTAGCATTCTAATGACATTTTACATTAACTGGCCTCGTGGCCATCTTCTTTTCAGACGCCTCGGAGGATTGTTAGGAATGGAAGAGGATGAAAGATTAGAAACTAAGGGGTTTGAGTGGTTAGAGAGTTTATAATGGAAGGAGTGATATCTGGTTCGGGCTAGATCGGTTACATAGGGAACATTAAGGTCTTTATGAATGAGTTT
>NW_027115249.1:2472089-2474110 GCF_000696795.3 Halyomorpha halys | reverse complement strand
GGGCTTCATCAGGGCTAAAAAGATACAAAATGAAACTATGTTAAGATAAAATGATAGAAATAAAAATAAAAAGATACAATGAAAAGAATAAAAAAAAGTAACAAAGGCAAGAGCAATAGTTTCATACAAAAATACGCGTTTCCGCTGTTTTTCTGTCATTATTATTATTTTTTTATTTTTTATTATTCTTTCATGACGTTTATTTTATCTATGTATATTTATATATATATATTTTTTGTTCCCGTATTGTTTTTTGTTTTATATACATCTCCTTTCCTCCACTTTTTTAGCTTTATATTTTACGTATTTTTGTATGACACTATTGCTCTTGCCTTTGTTACTTTTTTTTATTCTTTTCATTGTATGTTTTTATTTTTATTTCTATCATTTTATCTTAACATAGTTTCATTTTGTATCTTTTTAGCCCTGATGAAGCCCTGCAAAGTGGGGCGAAACGTTGGAAAATAAATAGTTGTAAACTATTTTTGTTTCACTATTGACCGCAACCCTGACCATCTCCCTATATATAAAAATTTACATACATTACAACCCTTAAAGAATTCGTGTCTGAACTGGAGCATTAAGATACATCCGATCAAATCACCTTTATCATTCGTCGAAAACCTACCAACTGCCCTACAGTATCCTTTAACAATATTTCTCTTACACGAGTCGAACAGACTACATCTGGACAAATGACTAACCTGGAATTCTCGCACAGGACTGAAAAGACAGGAAACTACCCTTCGATTGAAACTATTTGAAAACTATTTCAAACTATTTTACCATTAATTCACTTCAGTTTCACTTCCTCTTCGAATGGAGATGCGGTTTTCGAAGCTTTAGTGCTCTGGATCGGAGCTGACTTCACTTTGAGTGACACAACCACTTAAAGGGAAACTGCCTACATTTCCAGTCCTAATTGCTTGCTTTTCATTCACCATGTTGAGCTGAATGTTTTCTCTTTTTATTTATTTAGTTTCTTAGTATTTATGCGGAATAAAAGGATTTTTTTTTTATTGTATAAGTGTCCTGGTTTTTCAATTTGGTCCTTTAATGTCAATCGCTTCCTCTAACTCTTCAAGTCAGTCAGTTATTTGAACATTCCTTGGTCCTAATCTCTATTTAGCATGCGCGGGATCATACTTTTTAAAATATGGATCTCCGAATGAAAAATGTTTTTTTTTTTTTATCGATTTGAAAAAGCCGCCATTTTTTATTCCCCCAACCTATACTTGGCAGACTCCTCAATTTTGACTAGTAATTATGGATAGTTTTAGTTAATTAAGTAATCAAACATTAGGGAGAGGCAACTGCCTTTTTTCTCCTCTTGGGCCCTTGTACTATTATCCCTCATTGTCCGTAGACTGGTGAAACTTGTGATAAAAGCAAATGAAACATAATTTCGAAAAGCTACCGCTATTACGTATTAAGTGTAATCGTTTGCTACAGGATTCAGTTTAACGAGTGAATTGCGTCTTCAATTGCAAATATCTAAAACATTATTGAGGAGTGGCCCCTACAACCATATATATATGTATATATAGTTGACCATAAAAATTGATATATAAGAAGATGGTCAGGATTGCGGTCAAAAGAGAAACAAAAATAGTTTACAACTATTTATTTTCCGACGTTTCACCCCACTTTGCAGGGCATCCTCAGGGCTAAAAATATACAAAGATACAACATGATACAATTATAAGAATAAAAATACAAAGATAAGAATAAAAACAAGTAACAATGGCAAGAGTAAAAATTTCTTAAAATATAAAGCTAAAAAAAGTACAGGAGATACACATAAAACAAAACCAATACGGGAAAGGAAAAAAAAAATTATAGAGGTAAAATAAACGTCATGAAAGAAAAATAAAAAACAAATTTTTTTTTTAATTATTTATTAATTGTAATTTACAACTGTACAAAATAATACAATAGGTTAATATGTAGTATGTTTCATATACACTTGAAAATCTTGGGAAGGAATCACCCATTGGTGGTACTTCAAACATTAATTTAAA
>NW_027115249.1:2470397-2471690 GCF_000696795.3 Halyomorpha halys | reverse complement strand
TTACGACGGAGAGTAAAGGTGATCTGGTGGGATTTGTCAGGATTTATTTTGATTCTCCAGTTTTTACACCATTCTTCAATTGATGTTATGTGTGCCTGTAGTGTTTGTGATGCATTAGTTGGGTCGTTTTTTTACAGAAAGTATACATGTGTCATCAGCGTATTAGCACTGTGTTAGGGTGGGTTGGGGTGTCAGCTGTATAAACCGTATAAAGAATGGGACCTAAGAAGAAAAAAAAAATTAAAAATTAAAAAGGTTGTGTATCATTTTGGCCCTGATGAAGAAGCCCTGCAAAGTGGGACGAAACGTCGGAAAATAAATAGTTGTAAACTATTTTTGTTTCTCTTTTGACCGCAACCCTGACCATCTTGTTATATATAACCATATATCTTCATCAACATAGAAACTAAACCTATCATCCTACAAAATTTGAACTAAATCCCTGACCCCAAGACCTTGTACTCTCCTTTTCTTTCAACACTATTTATATATGTACATTGTTGGTTATTTTCTCTAATTCCTTTTATTCATTAAGGTTGTGTATCTTTTACACTGTTCTTAGCCCTAAAATTGTGGCCGAAACGTGGGTACTAATAAATACGTTTATACTTATTTGGGTTCCTCACTGAGCGCTCCTTCAACCATCTTCTCCTTATATAGCTACTTATACTTTTAGCAAAGTTGAAAGATAAAAGTCAAATTTATTTACAATTCAAAAAAGAAAGATTTTGGTAATAATAATATTTTTTTGTATCAAACATTTTTGTGTGTGTGTCAGAAATATTGCGATTATTACAGAAGTTAACTGCTACCATAAACCCCAAACGACCCATGGACCATTTGATAAATCCTAGCAAACTGCGACAGCTAACGACTTGGCAAAGGATCCAGTTCCGGATGGAGTTATTACAATTTATAATAAGATATTATTTATTTTATAGATGCTATTTTAGATATAACTGTCATAATATTATATAAATATATAAAACAACAAAACACGTGTCAAACTGAATAGAAAAATGTCTAATTCACATCCTGTCTACCAAAGAATATTATCTATTCATTTTTTATAGACCATTATATTCAGTAATGAACCTGGGTGACAATATAAAAAAAATTCTCAAAATAGTACAAAAATTATTTATTTATTTTTTTTAAAATAATTTATTTATTGATATTTACAACTGTATACACATATATACGACAAGTAAATTTGCTGTAGGTGACATAGTGACATGATAAAAACATGTGGAGAATCTACCCACTGATAGAACTCCAATAACATTTCTAGAG
>NW_027115249.1:2467709-2468566 GCF_000696795.3 Halyomorpha halys | reverse complement strand
CATTATTATATTAGTTCACTCATTGTAAATTTGCAGCATTATAATTCACTTCAAAGTTCTTTTAGTTATTTTTATTATTATTTTATTGAATTTTATTTTTTAAATAATTATTTCATTTTTACTTCATTTTCATTTTTAGTATTTGTTAAACACCTTAACCACTCAAACCCCCTAGTTTCTAACCTTGCATCCTCTTCCATTCCTGACAATCCTCCGAGGCGCCGGAAAAGAAGATAGCCACGGGACCTGCCAATGTAAAATGAGAGTGCTACTAGTGAGTAGTTGCTCTACACGCCTATACCACTCCATTTTAACTGAGATTAAATTTACCGAATTTATTATAAAATATACAGTTGTAAATTTCAATAAAGATTTTGATTAATTGTATTTGTTAATTGAATTATTAGTTCTATCACTACAGATCAATTCGAATTGTATTGATCTAGTTAATACATTGCAGATTCCACCTAATAGTCAAAATTTAGTTTGAAAATAACATAAACACATTTTTGTTTTCAAATAAAGGAAACATGTATAAAGGATATCTTCAACTTTTTGATCTATAGGCAAGTTATTGTATTTACCGTGAAAATTATGGAAATTTTTACAGAAACTTGGCCGAAATATTTTCTGTTGCATAGTTTAAAAAAAAAGTAACAATAACCAGTAAAAATTCACTCAATGCTGAAATAAAATATATAACATTAGTTCCACGGCTCACAAATATTGCTTGTCATCTGTAGTAGACACATTTCATTTTGGAGGGTATTTTCACACATCCCATCATTACAGTGCAACCGTTAAACTTCAACTTATGTGTTGCAGGTTGGTTTTCATTTTCCTTTTTTTTTTTTTTT
>NW_027115249.1:2464919-2465789 GCF_000696795.3 Halyomorpha halys | reverse complement strand
ATGTAACCGATCTAGCCCGAACCCGATATTATTCCTTCCATAATAAACTCCCTAACCACCCAAACCCACTAGTTTCTAACCTTGTTTCCTCTTCCATGGTTAGAAAAGAGTGGGTTTTCAGATTTTAATTTTAAATAATAAAAATGGTTTGATATAAGTTATATAAAAGTTTGAATATAGTTTAAAACAGTCAAAATGACTATTCAATAGTACATAAACAAAATATTATTTTAAGTAATTAGAATTAGTATTGTACATACTCATTAGCTGGTATAAGATTCACACATGATGAACTTACCTAAAAAAAATAAAAAAATAAAATTAATATAGTTTTAAATAATACATTCTTAAAGTACTACACACTACACGTATAAAGTAATACACTTTATTGTAACCTATATATGAAATCTATACATATAAAGTGGAATGGTCGAATCTTTGGCCACAATAAACTTTTGAATTCCAGGACCGATTCACGTGTACTTTATTTCAAAATGTTCCCTGTCACCATGGTAATGAAATCCCCGAATTCTCAAGTAGAAAAAATATTATGAAAAAAAAAGGGAGAAATATTCGTATTTAAAGTGTTAGCTAAAACCAAATATCAACTGTTTCACTGCTAAAAAATCTTTTACCACACTTTCATAGATCATTGAGGGTTATTATTCAAAAACTATTAATATTTCATGTAGACTATAATAATATTCTTTATTTATTCTGGGATCGATCCCTTTAGAACAATATACAGGCGTCAGGATTAGATCTTAGAGCCTTGGAGTGAAATACAAAATAAGAATGAAATTATAAAACATAATAAAATATAATAAATTAAGGAGGAGGTTGCTCTGGCCCGCTTGAGAATAGGTCATA
>NW_027115249.1:2462206-2462594 GCF_000696795.3 Halyomorpha halys | reverse complement strand
TTTTAATTTATTTATTTATTTTATTTATTTATTTATTTTTTTTACTTTTATCATCCCATAGGCGTTAATGACCAGAGGGTTTTACGCCTTTATGCAACAATCAACAACAACAATATAATAAATTAATGAATTTGTAAAGATTAAAATGAACAAAAATAGTTAACAGAATATATAAAAAAAGAATAGAACAAATAAAGTAAAACATATGTCATCTCATAAAACATAAGATGACAAACACTTCTGATAATAAATAATAGAAAACAAAAATGATAAAAATCAAATGTAATTAAACTAAAATAATAAATGGAAAGGTACAATTTCTGCTAATATACATATTTACAAGAATAAACGAAATTCTGAAACATTAAGTACAGAAAATATATAAACT
>NW_027115249.1:2457979-2461961 GCF_000696795.3 Halyomorpha halys | reverse complement strand
ATATATATATAAAAGGGAATGGTCGTATCTTAGCACAAAGATGCTAACAACGACAAAAAATGTTACCGCATGTTTCAATTAATGTTACCAAATCATACTAATAAAGTATAGTTGTATGTTAATTTATTTAAACACAGTAATTTATAGTAAACAATTAAATATGTTATATTAAAGCTATACACATCCTTAGATATAGCAATAGCAAAGAATTATGATCGTAAAAAAATTTGATTATAAAAAAAAATTCAAAATGAGTTTTGAGATCTCTAAGTCCAAACTAGAATACCAAGTCTGGCAAAATGGTTTGTGTGCTAACAGCCTCATTTCACAAAAAAAAATAAAACTTTTCAAGCAAGTGAAATTAGATACTTAAGGCGAATATATACCTTGTTGTGACGGTAACTATTTAGTTGAAATCGATTAAGCAGAAGTTCCACTTTATAGAATCGATTTCCCGAAAACGAGTCCTACAATTTTGATTAAGCTCGGTTAATCAATGAGAAAGAAGTATCTAATTCCAGATAGGTCATACCTCATTAAAATTTTAAAAGGGTAAAATTTTCCTCTAAAGTAACTTTAATTTTATTTATTTGATAAAAATGTCCAGTTCTCATTGTTAGCAATAATAAACAATGTACAAACAAACAAAAAGAAAGATTTTCTCCGATCGCGTGACTGCTTCCTTATCTTTTGTTAAACTGTTCTATTCATGGCAGTAACAAAATTTATATTTGTTATTCAATTACGTGTAAACTCTTGATGCTGGGTGGAGCAAGAGTACTTTCGAACCCACAGGGTTGACACACGGCTCAAGTAATGAAAGAAATAATTATCTGCCACAGCCGGATTTGAACCCGGGTCCTAGGAATTAGTATCAAAGTACATTACCACTGAGACCCTTGTCCCTCCCCTCCCCCCCAAAAAAAGTATAATAAGAACAAAAAATAAAATAAACATGTGTTGAGAAATGAATTTTATCGTATTCATTTTTAGTAAGTAAACACCCTTTTTGCAAATGACATGTTAATCGAGCTAACTGCCCTACCGTCCTTTGTAAAGAGGTTAAACCGTATATAAAATATTTCGAAAAGGACACTTCAGCCGTGTGTTACTCAATTGACACATTAAATACAGGAAAGAGGTGTTTTCGAACGACAGTATAAATTTAGTTATCGACGTGGGCGTAGGTTGCGCTCTACATCGCCAAGGCGGACATATTTCCGAACTTATTCCACTGGTTTCCTTTTAAGGAGTCGATTTCTCCCAACTCTGGGCTTAGCAGTTCGATAATTTAGAAACTGAGGCCGAACGATTATGAAACGTATAGGGAATTTTATAATCATAGCCGTTTAAATAATAAGGAACTCGAGGAGTTATACTAATACGGCCTCCCCCTCTACGAAAAAAAAATATGACTAGAGAAGAGAAAGAAATTTATTCATTCATGCTGACCAAATACATAGGGTTGCTACATTACACAGCATACTGATCAATCCGTGATCGGACAAATATAAATTACATATTTTTATATGATATAATATAATAGAAAGAAAACATTTTTTCCACAGTATTCTTTTACAGTTAATACCAGTCTACAAAATAAATACAAGTTTTTCAATTTATTCCTTTTTTCCTTTCCCTTCCATTTTACAACCCTTATTTCATTTTACAAATTTCCCTATATAACAAATAATAAAGTAATAAATAAATAAACAACAAATAAGATATGCGATGCATGGATGTCATCCCTCTTCTGGATAACTCCCCCACTCATTAATTTCCATGCATGTGGTAGTGGATGATTCCCAGGGAGTCAAGTATTATGTTCTCTGTCATCCTAGCCACGTCCTGGACATCGAGCCCGAGCTCCTCCATGAAGCTCCTAGTTGTGCTGAACAGTTCCACGGGCTCCGAACCAGAGGCCTCTCACGTTGAAGTTTCGTTCTCCGAAGCCCTCACAGAACTTCTCCTTGAGGAAAGGGATACATTTATCGTAGATTTCCTTCTTTTCTCTATCTACCTTATTTGCCTGGTCAAGGTCGTTATTTTTATATCTCACGGTGGGATCCAGAATGATTGCCGACTTCCCCTTCTTAGGGAAAGCAACTATATCTGCATATCTTGTGGATCCATCCGTATCTACACAGTAGACCTCGTCAAAGCAGGCAAAATATCTTTCTTTTAGTAGCTTCATTAACTCGTATTTCACTCTATGATGTCGGCGTGTTATGAGGAGGGAGTTGTTGTGGCATTTCCCCAGCACATGTGCTGGTGTTTCCGGCTCTCTGTTGCATTTGCGACAGAGGGACCCAACTTCTCTATCCTGTCCGCTGACACCTGGGACTCCACGTAGGGATGCATAATTTATATTCAATTTCAGGGCATTGGATTATTCAGAGCCCGTAAGTATTTGTTTATCGTAAATAAACTTATTTGCTCTCGGGGTCTCTTTGAAATGGCGTACTCCAATGCCCGAAAGAGAACCGAAATAATTGCAGCTACCAAGTGTGGTCGCCGGCGGTACACATTTAATTGGGGACAGCATTTCTTCTGTGTCCAACAGCTTATCAATTATATACCAATCATTATATATAAAAAAAAAAAATTGTATTTGTTTTTAATATTAATGTCTAGAAATATTTCGAGCATCAATCTGGATAACCATAATGTAAAATAATAAACTAGGTGTGACATTAAACTAGGTGACTTAAAGTATAAACTTAGTAGGACTACATTTTAGCATAGGACTACATTGACGACATTTTAACATCCGGGCTGTTTGTGGCCGAGCGAGTTAAAGCAACAACTGGCTCATGACTGCAACGGCGCCGGTTCGAACCCAATTAGAAAGCTCCTAGCAGCTATGTACGACGAGCTACATTGGAAAGAGCTCAGTTGGTTAACATGTAAAAGATAAATTCCAAACCGATATTATTTTTTTGTTTCTTATTAAATATGCAAATATGATATTGTTGTTTTAAATTACTGACTTGTTGATTTTTAAAGCATAAAACTTTTCTTTCTTTTTTTTTTAATATAAAAGTGTTGTTATTTATGGTTTTGTTAAAATTGTACATCGGCTTCAACAGACGGATGTTTTTACATTGTCTTTGCGTTCTTATTTGTTTGACTAGATCAAATTCTTTTTTTTTTCTTTCTGTGTTTTATGAATGAACACACTTCATTCATTCACTATAAAAGGACCTGAATGTGTTTATTTAACTAATTTTGCAGAGGGAGGCCCTTGACCTAATGGAGTAGGGGCTGGTTCGCAAATATTCAATTTCTACCTTAATGATCAGCAGAAATCCATTTATTGGGAATCAAATGCTCTAATGGAACAAAAAAAGGGACATCAGGACCGTTTGTGGCCGGGCGAGTTAAAGTGTCAGATTTAACGGGCTCATGACTGCAGCGGCGCAGGTTCGAATTCCAGGGGGGCGACTTTTCTCAAGAAATGAAAACTTGACCGCCTAACATACTAGAGCTTTGGAGCTCCACTAAACCATCTAATTCCTCCCGTATCCTATCCTTACAGTCCAAAATCCTTAATGCTCCTTACTTTGTAATCAATCAAGTCATCCATCAGGACCTCAATATTCCATATGTTGCCGATTTGGCCAGAATCAGACAGCAATCCTTTCATGATAAGCTTCCCAAGGACTCAAACCCACTTGTTTCCAACCTGGCTTCTCTTTCTACCTGATAATCCTCCTAGGTGTCTGAAAAGAAGATGGCCCTGAGATCTTATCTAGTAACGTAATTGGAGTTCTATCAATGGGTAGATTCTCCACATAGTTGTATCATGTCATTATATCACTTACAGCAAATATATTTGTTACATATATTACTATACAGTTGTAAATAACAATAGATAAATAAAAAAAAAAGTTTTTTTTTAATAATTTATTTATTGATATTTACAACTGTATACACATATATACAACAAGTAAATTTGCTGTAGGTGACATAGTGACATGAT
>NW_027115249.1:2454928-2457344 GCF_000696795.3 Halyomorpha halys | reverse complement strand
TCAGTCTTTTGTAATGGATTGGCAATTTAGACCGTTTGTCTAGTAAATGTTGCAATAGTCGGAATCTACGAGCAGTTTCTTGTCTTTTTAGTCTTGTGTGAGAATTCCATGTCAGTCATTTGTCGAGATATAGTCCTAAGTAACGGATCTGTTCGACAGGAATAAGTAAAAAAAAAAGTTAGAGTTAGGGGTGGGAGTAAGAACGACAAACGTTTGAAAACAATTTGTTTTTTTAAGGAAATGAACTGTTCTTCGAAACCAATAACAACTGTTATCTTTATTTCGTTCCCCAGTTCGCCACTAGGGTCGTTGTAAGTTCGGTTTTTCGTTAAAAGGGTCATAGAAGCACAGTGAGGGTATTAAATCAACATGAGGAGGCCCCTCACCTCCGGATTTTTTCTAGTAGGACCATACAGAATAGACAACTCACAAAACGATATAAGTACACTGTAATCTTAAAGTACCACAGGTAGAAAAAGTAATACTCAACCTGATTTATACTTTTTTATAAGTAAAATAACCACTAATTTATTGTTTTTTATTCTGTTTTAGAAAGATCGGAGGGGGGGGGGTGAAGTGAGAGTATTGTTCTGTTTTGCTTATTAACAAGAACCGCCATTACATTAGCTGTTCTGTTGTCTTTAGTTCTTAGTTATCGCCCTGTATCATTGTTATTATTATTTAACATTATCTTTTGTCTTTAAATATTAACTGTTTTATTTTTCTCTTCTCACTTAATTCATATGGAACTAAACGGGCATATCAAAACAACAAGGTAAGTATTTCACCGTATACCTTCAAGTACCATTGGTAGAGACAGGTAATATTCAATTTGAATTATGTAGCCATACGTAATGCAACCTATTAATTTAATGTTTTTCTCTCTATCCGAAGCTTCTGTCCACCTTTTACTCTTAATAATATTTCTCTTCCCAGATCCGACACAGTGCGATACCTCGGATTCATTTTAGACAAAAGACTCACTAGTTGACCGTAAAAATTGATATATAAGAGGATGGCCAGGGTTGCGGTCAAAAGTGAAACAAAAATAGTTTACAACTATTTATTTTCCAACGTTTCGCCCCACTTTGCAGGGCTTCATCAGGGCTAAAAAGATAGAAAATGATACAATGATAAGAATAAAATTCTTTTAATCTTATTTTTATTCTTATCATTGTATCATTTTCTATCTTTTTAGCCCTGATGAAGCCCTGCAAAGTGGGGCGAAACGTAGGAAAATAAATAGTTGGTAACTATTTTTGTTCTCTTTTGACCGCACCCCTTACCACCGTCTTCATAATTTGAAATTATACAGTCAATTATTTGTAAATATTAACTATAGAAATAAATTGAAAAAAAAAAAATACATTTCAAAATTGAAGAATTTCCGAATTAATTCATAAAACATTTCGTGGTTTTAATTTTAGTTTGTTTTTTTTTTACCCATTTTTTGACTCATTTCGCTCGTTCCTTTTTTGAAGGACTCACGGCTACAGTAATATAATAAACAATAACCTGCCACACAGGGATTCTAACCCAGTTCCTTAGATGTAGTCGCTCATTATCTTACCCACTGAGCCAATCTGCTCTCACCCAAACATAATATAATAATAATCATCGAACCGATATCAGCGAAGATACAGCAAAATATTGTTTGGAGTTACAACACAAAGTATTAAGTACTAAGGAAAGTCGAGTTATAAACCTGATAATTTATTTTTAAGGTGGGTTATATAATAAAAAAATAAATATTATAAATTGTTTTATATAGGTTAAATCAGATTAAAAATAATATTAATAATAAAGATACGATAAATATCAGAATGACTGTAGAGGTCCCAGGATATAAATCACTGTCACAGAGAAGATATTGATCATTGATACAGTAGCCGCTACACCACAGTGTGGACTCTGCAATATCCTCATGCGATAGTCTACTACGAAATATTTATCTGCTTTATATACAATAAGAGATGGTTATGTATTCTCTATGAGGGGTGTTTCAGGTGTAGTTGTAAATAATTAAGATGGGAGGGTTAGTTCACCGAAAATGTAGTTGAGCTCCAACATCACCTTCCTATCCCAGTCCGCTGTAGAGATATCAATTTTTAAATAGTTTTATTAGAACACAACTCTTTTAAGAATATTTCTATTATAATCGATATTTCTCAACTTTTCACTATTTTCCCATAATAGTGGCATTTATGATGTGTTAAATGTAGAATGTTTTACCATGTTAAAGTAGGGATAGGATTTTTATGTGCTACAAAATCCGAAATATGTACATAAATATGTGCTAATAAATTGTCAAATATTTAAAATAATATGTATTTATAAATTTTGTAGTATTATTCAACAATATAAATTACTAATTAACTAGTAATTTTATAACTTAAAAAAAGTTACATAAATATGT
>NW_027115249.1:2452869-2454533 GCF_000696795.3 Halyomorpha halys | reverse complement strand
CTGATGTTATAGGGGCATACTTAAATGAAGCTATTTCCACTGCATCTAGTTCGGTATTCTGCATCACCTGGGCGGCTGTGTCATCATTTGTTATAATAAGGAATAAGACCCTTGCTCTTTTTAATAGATTCTGAGAAATTCTCGATGTAATTCTGTGTGGAAATTTATTATTGCCACTGCTTTTAATTTGTGTTCAAAGATGAAGATATAGAATTTGTATGCACTATTTATGATAAATGAGAAATTTCACTTATAAGTTTCTTGCGTTTGTTCTAATCCAAAAAACCCTCCTTAACTTTTTAGATCAACACTATTGTCAGGGGAAGAAGTAGGTTAATCCGAAATCCCACACTTATAGTGGAAAGTTATTTGAATAATTATGAAAGTGTTATTCCTATACGGAAATCGCATTCAGTATATTTATAGAATAAAAAAAATTAAAGTATAGATCATGCTAAATAAATAAGTTCATTTATGAGAAAAAAAATTAATGTTAATGAACGACTTGCCACTAAAACGAAAAAGCTAAAGGAAATGAGCGAGTGCATTTTTTTTTTTATTTTTATATATCTCAGAGGACTTATAAGGCACTAAAGGGAACCCACTCGGCCATATTTATTTCTAGAGATATATAAGGCGGTAATTAGCTGAGGACTCAACAACCTTAAAAATCCAATTAACACGATGTGGTTTTTATGTGCTTTTTTAAAGGAAACAACATCCAAGATGGAGGAATTCTCTCGGTTATTTCACGACCCCGATACGAAAGCCATAATTTAATCCGCTGCGGCTCCAGACCCGCGATCAATAAAGTTCTCTAACTTAAAAACAAACAGTAATTTTAAAAAAATCTTTATCTTTTCATCATTGAAGGAGTACATATTGCACAGAGTAAACAACTAACCAACAGTGGCCACCGGTGATTAGAATTCGAAAAATCTTCTCTCCTTTCCGGATTCAAATCATGGGTAATCTTTTACAGTTAGTAGAGATCCTGGATAAGTTGATTACAGTGTCAGAGAACTACAATCGAAAAACAGCCCTGCCGACGTAACTACAGAGGGAAAAGGTGTTGGTAACGAGATAAGGATGAGCTAATAGCGATCTCTGTCGGAGGCTCAAATAATCACCTAGTCTAAGCGGTAATGAAACCTTAGAGCTCATTGCCTAGTAACGGATCCCATATAGTACAAGAGCCCAAAGGAGAAAAAGGGTAGTTATTTCACACCAATTTTGGATTACTTTAATGAAAACTATGTATAATTAATAGTGAAAACTGATGATTTTGGCAAATATAGTAAAAAATGGCGCATGTTTCAATACGTTAAATAAGCATTATTTTTTGTAATTGTCATAAAAACTTATTTTGCCAAATATTCATAAAAACTATTACTCCAACAAAGATAAACGTTATATATTTTTTTAGAGTGTATTTAACTAGCTTTAAGTAATAATCTAAGTAGTAAGTAATAGCTTTAAGTAGTAAGTAATAATCTCAGATTCGTTGAGCTCTCTAAAAAGTTTGAGAAACATGTACCCCGAACATCCACTCATCATAAGAATTCAATCTTTTCTTCAAAAATTATCACAGCAAGGTAAATCCATTATTTTCATATGGGCTCCAAGCAACATTGGCATTGTTGGTAACGAGCTCGCAGACAAAG
>NW_027115249.1:2448091-2452380 GCF_000696795.3 Halyomorpha halys | reverse complement strand
TTTTTACTTTACTTATTTATTTTATTATTATTTTTATTTTATTTTTTACTTCTATCATGCCATAGGCGTTGATGACCAGAGGCTTTAAGCAACAATCAACATCAACTAGCTTTAAGTTGAATGCTGGTAGACATCTGTACATCTTATAGTTCCTGAGATATATCTTTTCATAAATAAAACTTTTTTTTCGAACAACTTGAAATCAACGTTTTATGAATTACTTTTGTCGAATATCATGAAAACTACTACTCCTATGAAGATAAACGCAATAAATTACTGTGTATTACATTAAACTAGCTTTAATTAGAGTGTTAATAGACATCTGTACTTCGAATGATTTTTGAAATAAATTCGCTGACTACTATTTAGTGCATCTTTCATGAACTGTTGCTTTTTTAAAAGCTATATCTCGAGAACTATTGAACGTAAATAGCTCTATTATGGCTCATATTTTAGCAAATTTATTATACTTTAAATGATGTTCTCTTAGGTTTTCTAGTGTTGTTGGTAGTTTAAAAGATAGAGAGCTCTGAATGAAAAAATTGTTTTTTATGTTTTAAAACAGCGACCATTTTTTATTCCTCCTGCCTATATTTGACAAAATTAATTCACTAAATGTTAATTTCTAATTTTTGATGATATAATAGACTTGTATCCGAAATAAAAATTTTTAAAAAGTTATATTTCATAACCAAAACAGAATTTTTTAAAAATTATTTGTGGAAAAAGCTATATATAAGGAATCATTAGACTCACTGATGTCTGTTAGCACTCATATTAAAGCCAATAAAGTAGTTTATAATGTTTACCTTCTTAAGAGTAGTAGTTTTTATCATATTTGACAAAATATATTCAAAAAATGTTAATTTCTGGTTGTTCAGATAAACTTTTTGATGTTTGAAAATATATGTGTCTGGGGCCATAAGACGTATGTATGTCTGCCAGAGCTCAAAATAAAAGAAATTTAACTTAGTTTAATGACACGTATCTATATCTCGAAAACATTTTGACATAAAAATGTCTATTAATACTCTAAATAAAGGAAATTTAACTTACTATAAAGTAGATTATACGTGTTATTATTATACGTATCTTCGTAGGGGTAGTATTTTTTATGATATTCAAATGAAAATTTGTCTGAACAACTATAAATAAATTTATTTTAACAAATATCATGTAAACTATTACTCCTACGAAGGTAAAGGTCATAAACTACTTTATAGCTCATTAAACTAGCTTTAATTTGAGTGCTAATAGACATGTAAATCGAATGGTTTTTAAGATATAAGATTTCTCAAAATATATTAATTAACTACTGATCTTTAAATACATTTTTATATGAACTGTTACTTTTAAAAAAAAACTATTGAACATAAATAGCTCTTATTAGGGCTCATATTTTAGCAAATTTACTCAACTTTAAATGATGTTATATTAGGTTTTCTAGTTTTGTTGGTAGTTTTAAAGATAAGCAGCTCCGAATTAAAAATTATTTTATCTAATTTTGTTAAAACAGCCACCATTTTTTATTCCCCCTACCTATACTTGGCAGACTCATCGATTTTGACTATTAATTATACATAGTTTTCATTAAATTAATCAAAAATTGGGGTGAGATAATTGACTTTTTTCTTATCGGCTCTTGTACTAATGGTTTAACGAGTAAAATCCTAGCCAACATTTACGTAGTGATTCCAAACTGGTGGTCAGCTAATACATGTTTTGTGAGAACTGTCTTATTGTATACCTTTTCTGATATCTGAATAATAGTTTAACATGTAAATGGACAGTAAAAGTTTCACACCCTGACAACTTGTCACAAATATACTGAAATTAGAATAAGATATTTTGTCAATCTTGGGTTTTATTGTTTCCAACTGACCCTGTATATAGAGTTTTTTCACCAAGCTTTCTTTTTAGTGAGTTAGACATGAAATAATGCTTACTTAATATTTAATCTTTTATAATATCTTAAAGGAGACTTAAATAAATTGGATTTATTTAAATCTAGCAATATTTAAGAATCGCCAGAAATTAAAAAATACGGCATGAAACCCTTCACTCTCGTCCTCCGTGGTAGACATAATTTTTCAAACAGACAATTATAACGAGTAGGTTGGACGATGTAGGATCCAACAATGTCACAAGAGGAGATCATAAGAAAAAAAAACGTTCCTTCCCGACCAGACCCACGCCACTAAAACCCCCATTAAGCGGACGATGCCGTATTGCTTTTGATCCCCTTAAAACGGGAAGAAGAGATTTGCGTTAAATCAAGCAATATTTAAAAAGCGCCTGATATTGAAAATTGACCGGTTACTCCCTCTCCAAGACGGGAGTGGAGAATCTCACGCCGTTTTTTTATATCAGGTGCGATTTACATATTGCTCGATTTAACGATCTTAAAGTCTCCTCTTCCCGTTTTAAGCTAATACTTCAAAAGTGATCTAGGACCGTCGCTCTCTGGGGTTCTTAGTGGGGCAGGTCACCCCAGGATGATCCCAGGACCACTTTGTTACCATATAGACTCAAAAAGGCGGGCGATCAGAGGTTTCATAAGTCACTAAATCAGCCATTTATGAAGATGGAGGAAAATGGAAAGAATTTTTGAATTAACATTTTAGGGCGTTAAAAATATATATACATATTGTTATGTATTGACATTTTGACAATACTGGGTATTATGAAGGTGTTTCGTCATCTGCCCCTATACCTGGTCAGGGTATCCTTCTGCGAAGCTTTTAGCGTCTCCGGATATGAAAACATCTGTGTTAAGTTTGTCACATTACCAGAGGCCTCTGAGAAAATTAGATTGGCTAACCTTTAAGTGTCAAAACACAAAATGACAGTTTGTGACGAGAGACCAGAAACAAATTAACCAGGTGCAGGCCTTTCCTGGACATGTCAAACTTTTTTACACATTCTCGGCTCTGAGGAGGAGGACGCCCAATCAGAGAGGAGATTTAAAAATAAGGTAACGCCCCAAAAGGGAAGTGGGAGAAAAATACAGAGGAAATCTAGAAGATCCAGACGGACACACTCAACAGGAAGGCTTAGACGGGAGAAGGACCACAGTCAGGAGGCAGGCATAGAAAATGCACTTCGACCTAACGAAGTAGTGAGAAGGGCCACGAGACCTGGACATCCCTTATGAACGACACCTACGGAACTACATCCTACGGCATCAGCAGCTATAAGAATAAAATTAACCAATAAGTAATACTGTAATAATCTATATTTTATGGCAACCTTTATCTGAATCATTAGAAACATTTTAATTATAATAACAAATTGTAAATAAATACTTAGTTTCTTTATGTAGTTTACATACTATTATATAACCTAATATACCACCCTTTAGTATAATATATAATTAATGGTAACAACATTTTATAAATATAAAGGTATTTAATTGGTAAACTGGTAAACACACAAATAGCCTTTGGAAAAGAATCCAATCATAATAATAGTTTTTTAGGACTCAATTTATAACTTATTTTGGTTAATTGCCTTCAGCGATTATCCTGGCATCCCGATTAAATCTCCATAGCTTACATAGCAATATTATCTCCTTAATATGCCCGTTATTTATTTGTTTTTTTGTTTTATAGTATATTCGGTCGCCGATGTCTGTGTAATCAGGAAATCTGTAAGAGACAGATAAACAACTGTTTAAAGCATGGAGTAGTATAAAGTAACAAGTGAAGTGCTAATTAACGAACTATATCTGCACACGACTGTTCTAACCAATGAGATAGTTCGACAACTGCTAACATAAGTTTACAATTGGCCATCACATCAATTGTGGAGACACGAACTGCCGTAAATTTCCTGAGCGCCCCAGTTCACAAACAGGAAACATCTCCAATCGCGAGGATCGGACAAACAGAACAGATACTTCAAGGGGGGGGGGGGCGAAATCCTAATGCCCGCCATGAATAATTTATTAAACACTACTCATAGCCCATTTTATTCACGCTACATTTTCTTCAGGGGCCCTTTATTCTTCTTCTGATGAATTTATTCAAGAATTTAAATATTTAGAGAATCATTCCAGGAACAAAAAAGAGAATAAAACATCAGCAATAAGATCAGTCCTGAATATCATTGCCCTATATAAATTTCAAAATATATTTCCTGCATGTCCTTAAAATCGATAGCATTTTCTGCATCTCCTAAAACATAAAAAGGGACCCTAATATGTAAGAAATCAGAAAAGTTAAAATAAATCGATACACGATCTTAAAATTGATAGCATTTTCATTTTCTGCATTTCCTAAAACATAAAA
>NW_027115249.1:2446240-2447791 GCF_000696795.3 Halyomorpha halys | reverse complement strand
AGTTTTTCTTGACCGCACCCGGACCATATTCCTTTCATCTTCACACACGGTCAATCAATAATCTTCCAATAAAAAGGGACCCTAATATGTAAGAAATCAGAAAAGTTAAAATAAATCGATACACGATCTTAAAATCAATAGCATTTTCCTTTTCTATGCGTATGAAAATATTTAATAAAACCTTTGTACATTAGAAATCGGATAGAGTAAATAATAAGAGAATTTAAACAAAAAAAATTCTAATTGTTATTCGATTCGATATCTTTGATGCGCGGTCATATGGGCTTAAGTCGAAAATATGATTTTTTCAGGAGAGCAAAAACATAATGTAAAATCTAATTATTGATATTTTTGTAATTTTTATTTTTATAAAACAATATAGTCGTAAGTCTATCTGAAGCATAAAGACCTTATTATCAACCATTAGCTCTGATTTGGTGCTATAATACGATAATATCAGATAATCTCAAAATAAAATGCTCAAAAAGTGACTTAAGTCTTTATGACGGGGCGCATCAAAGATATGTATTCGAATAATTTTTTATTCTATTAAAATAAGATTTCAAATATTCGAATACAGAAGTATTCAGATGGTTTAGTCCTATTTTTTTTCGAATAAAAATGTATTCGTCTTTCGTGAATCGAATACATACTCCGAATAAAAATGTATTAGCCTCTCATCAATGGAATAATTTTTGCACAATTCTGCTGGTTATATATATTTAGGGTATTACTTGCATTTCAGATATAAATAATAATTTATATATAAATAAATATATATATATATATATTATTATATATATTAAATAAAGTAATAATAAAAATTGACCGAGATAATTCAATTGAATATTCACCCCTTACTTTTTAGAGCAGTAAATATATTTTGGGATCTTTAATATTTATATTGAAATGAGCCTGAACAGAACTGAGAAAGCATAAATTTCTGGAGAACAGCTTAATGGATTTTCGTAATAGATATACCAAATTATTGGAAAGAACATTTACAATAACTTCTTTTCTCTTCACACTTGCGATAAAATTAACGCTTTTACAGACAATCACATTAATGAGAGAAATTTCTATTTTATTCAAGGTAAAGTTGCCTTCAAGGGGCGTGGCCTAAACCCTACACCAAAGCGTAGTTATTGCCTAGAAGGAGAGTAGGGTTCTGGCAACCTCTGAGTGAGATAGCTTTATCTTTACACAGAGGTGCGCGCAAATTATACTACAGAAACATGTAAATAAAAATCACAATGTTACAAAAACGTTAAAAATGTCACAATGTTGTCAAAAACGTTTTAAAATACTTGAATCTAAGAGAAAAACTTCATTGACATTTACAACTGCATATAAAATACAAAAAGTAAATTTTAGTTATTTATATTGACTTAGGTACTAAACCTGAAATAAAAACCGGCGAAGTCTCAGATGAAATTTCTGGGGAGGGAAATAAATATTTTTTTTTAATTATATTATTTCAAAAATTTTTTGAGACAAGGTAATATTTATTAAATAAATCAATTTTATATCCAAATCCGTCTCAACACTTTA
>NW_027115249.1:2428236-2444855 GCF_000696795.3 Halyomorpha halys | reverse complement strand
TCCACAGTATAAAACACCACACCATATAACAAACCATTTATAACCTACCACTCACACAGGTCTGCCTTGTTTTAAAATTAATACATTTTTTTAAATTTAAATTGCATTTTTGTTTCAATCTGGTATTTATTCCAATTCTCAAATTTCTTTTATTAAATTTAATTGTAACAAGTAACAATTTCCTCTATTATTTTTATAAATTTATTTTGCTTAAAATCTCTGCATAATGTTGGTTTAAATTCTTAGTATCTGTTTTAAAATTAACTGTGTAATTGATGTTCTCTGATATATAAATTGATTCAAGTGTTTTTCTTTTGTATAAATTGTTTTCTTTATGTAAAATTATAGTGTTATCAAAATCAAAAATATGTTGATTTTTGGCTGTATGCTGTACAAGTTCTGTTTTATTTGGATCGTTTAAAAGTGAAGATGTAATATAAGCTGTTAAATGTTTAGATGTCCCTGAAGATGGCTAGAAAGGCCGAAACGTTGGACAAATGAATAAATAAAGTGTTGAGACTGATTTGGATATAAAATTGATTTATTTAATAAATATATTTTTTTTTAATTGATTAGAAAAAATTAACCAAAAGCAGATTAAATTGCTTATTAAAATTAAAGACTATTAATGTTCCGTAAAAGGTTAAAAAAAGATATTTCCATTGAAGGAGATTGTTTTGAAAGCCATCTATGGAAATCTAAAAAGATCAAGAGACAACTTTGCGGCCTCCAAAGAGGTTTGAAAAAATCTTATGGACAAATCGACAGAGCAGGAGACCATCTATGGATCAAGGAAGCAGAGACAACTCCGTTAGCTTCCCGTCTCTTTCATTCACCGAACAGCTAAGATATATTTATAATTTGTGCTAAATATATTTTAAAGGATATGAGTGAATCGATAGATAATAAATTAATGTAGTTGTCACTAATAATAATAATGTCATAAAGGTTCATATTGCGACCTAAATTATTTTTTCTTATAAAAATTTTTATTTGAAGAAAAGTTTTGAATAATTTTTTTAATTAGCGGCATTTATTACGTGTGAGTAAAGTTCAAATCGAAATATCTCTGAGACAAGTGAGTTCTCAAAGCACTGTTTTAATTTTTTGAATTATCTTTAACATGTTAAACTAAAGATCATGAATACCTCTATTAATTGCAACGAGTATCCAAAGCCTTGAGGGACAAAACTTCGAAGCCCAGAGGGTCCGCTTGTGCTAAGAGACTGTTGATATATTGCACCGAGGTTCATAAATCTTTAAGTTGCTAGTACATCCTATTTTCTTTCCTCTGTTTCGAGCTATCGATTTTAAAACTTGTGGGCCATTTATTTTCCTTGGACACGGTCAATCCTTGTCAATGGATTGAGTGTCTTTATCGTTTAGACTGCTTTTAACTTTTTTATTTATTTTTTCAACCTACTTTCGATTTAATGTTCTTTTTTTACCTTATATACTATTATTACAATTATTATTATTTTTTTTTTAAAGGAAATAATGATAAATTTAAACATCAATTTAATTCAGCAATTATTTCCCCTTTAATGTGAAAATTAATTTATATTTGGTTAATTTGTCACATCTTGTATCGTTTACTAATGTAATCTTTACGATTTCAAACAAAATATTTTTTAATAATTTATTTTAGAGTGCTACCAATGGGTAGTTTCTCTACACGCCTGTAACACTCCAATTTAACTTAGATCAGATTTACTAAATGTATTATAATGTACAGTAGTAAATAGCAATAAATAAATATTATTAAAAAAAAATTATTTATTGTTATTTACAACTGTATACACATATATACAACAAGTAAATTTGCTGTAGGTGACATAGTGACATGATACAAACATGCAGAGAATCTACCCACTGATAGAACTCCAATAACATTTCTAGAGGAGAAGATTTCGAGACCATCTTCTTTTCAGACGCCTAGGAGGATTATTAGGTAATTAAGGAGAATTCAGGTTAGAAACAAATGGATTTGGGTGGTTGAGAAGTTTATCATGGAAGGTATTGTATCTGGTTCTGGCCAAATCGGCAACATATGGAACATTGAGATCCTGATGGATGACTTGATTTGTGACAAAGTAAGGAGCATTAAAGATTTTGGACTGTAAGGATTGGATTCTGGAGGAATTTGATGGTTTAGTAGAGCCCCAAAGCTCAACTCTGTATAAAAACAAAAAATTTTTTTTTTTAAATATTTAAGGCTCCAAGACTTTCAGAGCGGAATACTGAAACGTATATATGTCTCAATATACTTCACCCCAAACAGTAAAAACGGACCACACCCATACGACATTCGAACCACAGAATTTATATCCAGAAGACATCAAGCTTGACCTGAGTGGAGTAACCACGCAGTACTCTTTCGTTTTTCTTTATTTGAAGCAAGAACATTGATTTCTTTCATTTCTTTCTCATACTGTTCTCTATCCAGGCAGTCTTTGTATGTTATTTTCATTTTTTTTTTGTTTCCTCTCTCATTTGCTTCACATATTTGCTACGCTCTTGTCATCACAGCTTTTATTACACATTAATTTTAACAAACAACATTATTGTTAGTAAAATAGCATACCTTGAATACAAATTTATACTTACATCAATAATTTAAAAATATTAATTGTACCTTGAATTTTAAAACAGTCATAAAAAATCTGAACCAACACTATCCAAAGGAAAATTAATTTATAAAAAATATGAGTATAATTTTATGTTAATATTTATAATTAACTTCGATATGAACTTCAATAATAAAACAAATATCAAAATTTCTGTTCGACCTTTCGCTTTGAACAGGTAGGTGTTCCTGATTTGTCGTTCTGTTTATATTTTAATTTCTATACTTATTGGTTGTTATCTTGTTCTGTTCTTAGCCCTGATGAAGGTTAGAAACTCTAGCCGAAATGTTGGCACAATTAAATAAGCCACACCAACTTATTTGTGTTTCATTTGACCGCACCCCCAACCGTCATTACCTAGTACGTCATCCACGGTCAACTATCTCTCATAATTAATAATGTTACTTAAACTTCCTGAAAAGTTAAACAATAATCCAAAGCTAACTTTGTTTCTATTTATTTATAATAATTTTTTATTTATACCACTAGATATTGTATTTAGGTTCTATGTAACAAGAAAAAAACGAAATTGATGAGGAAATAAATAGTTTCTTTTACTATTTTGATACCTTTATTGTCCGTCACCCGGATTATCTTCCTACAATATATACAAATATACGTATATGTAGTTGACCGTAAAAATTTAAATAATTGAAGATGGTCAGGGTTCTCATTCTCAGCTTTTTTTTTTATCTTTTTAGCCCTGATGAAGCCCTGCGTAGTGGGGCGAAACGTCGGACATTAAAATAGTTTTAAACTATTTGTTCCTTTTTTGGCCGCAACTATGACCATCTTCTCATATACAAACATAAAAGAAATATAAATTTTAACTAAAATACAGTTGAAATAAATAAATTATATACCTGACCGTAGTGTAAGGAAGGTTACAAATATTGTTGTGATAACAAAGTACAATATTAATGTTAAATTGATTGTTTCGGCTAATCCGGTCATCCTCAAGGACAATCTATCACATAACAGCTTTTATTATAAATTGATATTTAACAAGATTATTATTAATAAAATAACATACCTTAAATACAAATTTACACTGTAATGTAAATATAATTAGTAATAACTAATTATAAACATAAATAATTTAAAAACTTTTTGCAGGCTATTCTACCAAGGTCACTAATTTCATACAACATTATTTTATGAGACAATAAAACATTAGGAAATCATATTAATTAATTAATAAGCTATCTCTTAGCTAATGTCTATCTATTTTGTTGCCCTCCACATAAATATTAAAACTTTTAATTACAAATCAATTGAACACTATTATCACTTTCCCATCACAACAATATTTCTAACCTTACACCTTAGGTTAGGCATATATTTTGATTAAAATTCATATCAAAGTTAATAATTAAATATTAACATAAATTTATACTCATATTTTTCATAAATTAATTTTGCTTAAAATCTCTGCATAATGTTGGATTAGATTGCTTGTGACTTGTTTCAGAATTCACTGTATAATTGATGTTTTTAAATTACAGATGTGATCGTAAAATTGTATTGTAAAGTATGTCATTTTATTAATAATAATGTTGTTTGTTAAAAATCAATGCATAATAAAAGGTGTTATGTGATAGATTGTCTTTGAGGATGACCGAATTGGCCGAAACTTTGGACTTTTAAAAGAAATAAAGTGTGTTTTGAGACATAATTTATTTCATTTAAACGTTAATATTTATTATTTCTATCTTCAGAGCCCTAAATATCTATTGTTATGGGAAAATAAAAATGTTTTGTTCAAAATTTTCTTTGTTTCTTTCTTTTTTTTTCTTGAAAATTACAAAAAATAATCATAACTTAAACAGGAGATCACCAATTCATGCAGAACTTGAGGACTTAAGTAAGTAATTGGTAAGTGAAAGTTGGGTGATGGCATTGGCATGGTTACGATACTTATTTATTAATGATTCATTCATTAATAAGGACCGTATCCATGGCAATATTAGCTATTAGTTTCAACTATAGTTAATTTTTGCCCATCTCTGGGTGATGCAAACACCAGATTAATTCTTATAGTGAACTTGCGAATCGAAGTAGAAAAAGTCATAACAAATATAAAATACTGTCATAGAACTTACAAAATTAATTATTAAGTTAATGATAAAAATTAAATCAAATTCAAATGGAAAAAATTGTAAGTTAAACAAACATAGAGTAAAGTAGAAAAAGTTTAAATTGTTACTTACCAATCCCATTATAAGAATCATTGAATCTCGACCGAGAACATATACAATAACGAAATATACAATACTGAGTACACACGGGACAAGTATTAGAAAATCGATTATATTTCCTTTAGTAAAGCAATTGGAATAAAATATTTGAAGGAGACTGTACGTAATGCCGACGCGCCTCATCTTATCTCCATCTACATGTTTGCGATACACGTCTTAGGTGATAATAATTTCGGCCGTGAAATATTATTTCCAACTGTCTAGAGAAATCTCTAAACTCCAATGTCATTCTTGTGATAGATTAAAAAAAAAGTAATTTAATTCTTTTACCGATGCTTAAAAGATAAAAATAATTGGCAAAAGTGCAATTGTAGTAGTAAAAAAATTAAACACACTAATAAAGTAATCCATAAATGACTACTGAAATAAATTTCAAAAAAGAAGCAGTAAACAATAATTATGAAAAAATAAAAGTGATCAGAAAATTGAAGTTTCTGGGGAAAATAATATGTCACAACGGTTTTGGGAAAGAGAGCATCCGAGAGAAAATTGGTGGAGACCACACGCTTACCGAAGTTCTATGGAATGGAGGAGGAAAGATTGAACAAAAAAATCTTTACCAAAATTTTTAGTTACAAAAGCATGAGAGGATACACGAGGCAAATAAGAGAAGAATTAACCTTAATATTTCAGATACCGACTGCACAGAGGAAAACATATACAGGAAAACACTGAAAAATCTCGTCGTTATTGGAAGAGGAAAAATAGAGGCATGAAGTGGTCCGAAGAAAGAAAATAAAGGCAGTCGAGGATCATGAAGCTGCGATGGGAAGAAAGAAAATGAAGACTCCCAAAGAAGACTAACCATTGATATTCGTGTAGTCCTTAGTGGCCGGTACGTGATAAAAAAAATTTAAAAAAGTAATCAATAATTTTATTTGCTAAAATAAATTGATTTAGAGTAGTTCGGACAAAATTTCATGTGCAAAATATTCATACGCGAATTATGAAATTAAAACTACTACCCCTACGAAGATAAGTGTCATAAACTACTTTATAGTAAGTTAAATTTCCTTTATTTTGAGTGTTGGCAGACATACTTACGTCATATGGTTCCAGAGATATATTTTTCAAACATCCGACAATTTCAAACAAGTTTATCCGAACAACTATAAATTAACATTTAGTAAACTTATTTTGTCAAATATCATAAAAACTAATACTCCTACGATGATAAACATTAAAAACAACTTTAATAGCTTTAATATAAGTGCTAATAGACATCTGTACGTCTAATGATTCCTTAGATATAGCCTTTCCCAAAAATAATTAAAAAACTACTGATTTGGTTATTTTTTTTTTTTCCCTACGCCACAGACAGTGGGCTATTACGCCATTTTCCTTCTCACAGCCCAATACAATTTTATTCGTCCTCTTAGTTGGTCCGCATCTCGCTCAACATCCTCCAGACCAACACACGCCAAAAGATGGTCCCCATCCATGTCCCCCATGTTACATAGAGGACATTTCGGGGAATCTACGATGCCAATTCGATGGAGGTGTTTTGCCTACTGATTTGGTTATGAAATATAGCTTTTTAAAAAATTGTATTTCGGAAAGAGCTCTATTATATCATCAAAAAATGTATTCTAACAACTAGAAATTAACATTTAGTGAATTTATGTTGTCAAATATAATAAAAACTATTACTCCTGTGAAGATAAACGTCATAAACTACATTATTGCTCATTAAACTAGCTTTGATTTGGGTGCTAATAGACATCTGTATGTCGAATGTTTTTTTTAGATATAGTTTTCAAAATAAATTTACTAACTTCTGATTTTTCAGTGCATTTTTTTATGAAATGTAGCTTTTTAAAAAGCTATGTCTTCAATATTATTAAACGTAGCTAAACGTAAATAGCTCTATTAGAGTTCACATTTTAGCAAATTTACTCTACAATTTCTAATGTAGATGATAGTTTTAAAGATATAGAGCTCCGAATGAAAAACTAATTTTTAAACGTTTTGAAACAGCCGTCTTTTTTATTCCCTCTACCTATACTTGGCAGACTCATCAATTTTGACTAGTAATTATATATAGTTTTCATTAAAGTAATCAAAAATCGGGGTGATATAACTGCCTTTTCTCTCCTCTTGGGCTCTTGTACTACTGTAGTGGCAAAAATTAAACACATTCACTAATAAAGTAATGTATAGTTTAATTTAATATAAAACCTTACATTGAGAGGTTCTCCAAGCTTCCGTTGTTATCTTGGAGGGATATAATGAAAATTAAAAACTTTTTTAATTTAAAACATAAAAAATTAACACTAACTGCTATTTTCATCCAATCCTTACAATTCAAAATCCTACGTAAAATCCTTGATGCTCCTTATTACGTTACAAATAAACTCATTCACAAAGACCTTAACATCCCATTTGTTGCAGAATTGGCCCAAAAGAGATATGCATCTATTCATTCCAAACTCCTTAACCATCCTAACCCACTAATTCTTAATATCTCATCTTTAACAATCTCTGATAATCCTCCGAGGCGTCTGAAAAGAAGATGGCCACGGGACCTCCTAATTTAAATTATTGTTTGAAGGACCACGGATGTGTGGTTCCTTTCCAAGGTTTTCAAGTGTATATGAAACATACAACATATTTACTTATTGTATTATTTTGTACAGCTGTAAATTACATTAAATAAACAAATAAACTGTTATTTTGAAATATATTGAAAAAATTAATAGAGTTTTCAGACCCTCTGGGACAGGTTATGCACTGGGTTCAGTATGAAACCATGTGAACAGTGAGTTGGTTAACTTTCTCTCTTTGAAGGGCTTACACGATAAGTGCGGCTCAGCATCTTTGAAGGAGCGAATAGGCGCCTCCCCCACACACACCACCAATAACGTCAGATTTCTTTTAACTTGAATTCTCTTAACTCCTGGAACAGACTTCAGTATACCCTAAGGTCGGAACCTACTTAACTCTTCTTTGAATGAAATACAAATAAAAATATCGTTTATTTATGACTCCTTTCTAGTCATAAAAAACATGGGGAGAAGGAGAGGAGTTATTTACAGGTAATTAAACTATTCTAAGGATACTGGAGGATCAAGTTTTCATTTCGGGAGACCAACCCTTCCCCCAGGTCGATATTTGTAAGACCCCCTCCTTGGTCATTTCTGACATACGGGAAGGAGGGGGTTATTTAGAGGTGACCAACCTATTCTAACCACGGTGAAGGGTCAAGTTCTTAATTTCGTGGGACCATCACGAAATGCAAAGAAAAGTCTAACCACAGACCGGATTCGAACCTGCACCGCCTGCGGTTCTAAGACCAGCGACCCAACCACCTGAGCTACGAGCCCTTATCCATGAACAACTCGTACTTGTTTAAAAAATTATTCGCCCTCGCTCCATCGAAATGCTGTTAGCAGTTAGTTTTCCACCCTCCAACCTGTCAGGGGTAATAGAAAATTACCCCTGACAGGTTCTTTAAACCGAGGGGCGGTAAGTAGTCCTATCAGGTTTTATACCGGAGCCTAAGATTAGATTACCTGAAGATGGTGGATACACCGAAACGTTTTATATGAAATAAAAGTGTTTTATAAAACAATCTATGAGACATATCTTAACTTCATCATTCAACAACTACAAAGTTAAAAAAACTCTAGCAAACAACCAAGAAGTATGTTTTACTGCATATTTTAGTGGTTTTTATTGCATATTATCATGGAGTTTTTACTGCATGAAAATCTGGGCCTCCTTTGTAAATGTATATTTTAGATATATTGGAAGAAGATAGTTGAGCGTATGAAGTAGATTGTAGGAAGATAGTCCAAGTGGCGGTCAAGAAAGGTATCAAAATAGTAAAAAGAAAACTATTTATTGTAAACCAACTAGTACAAGAGCCGGGAAGAAAAAGACAGTTATCTCACCCCAATTTTTGATGACTTCAATAAAAATATGTATAATTACTAGTCAAAATTGATGAGTCCGCCAAGTATAAGTAGGGAGATTAAAACATGGCGGCTGTTTCAAAACCTTAAAAAAACATTCATTTTTTATTCGGAGCTCTATATCTTAAAATCTACCAACAATATTAGAAAATCTAAGAGAACATTATTTAAAGAAGAATACATTTTCTGAAATATTAGCCCTAAAAGATCTATTTACGTCTACTAGTTCTCGAGATATAGCTTTTTAAATAACAAAATTTATTAAAAATCTACAGAAAGATTAGTTTATTTTGAGAAATCTATATCTCAGGAACTATGTGACGTACAAATGTCTATTAGCACTCACCATAAAGCTAGTTTAATGAGCTATAAAGTAGTTTTTGATGTTTATATTTATGTCCTTTACCTACGTAGGAATAGTAGTTTTTATGATATTTGCTAAAATAAATTGATTAATAGTTTAATATGAGTGCTAATCTGACATCTGTACGTCAAATGGTTTTTTAGATATAAATGTTTCAAAATAAATTCACTTACTACCGATGTCTCTTTTTAAAAAGCTATATCTCAAAAACTATTCAACGTAAATAACTCTATTAGGGCTCATATTTTAGCAAATTTACTCTTCTTTAAATGAAGGTTTTCTTGTGTTGTTTTCACTTTTAAAGAAATAGAGCTCCGAATGAAAAATTAGTTTTTTTTATCGCTTTGAAACAGCCGCCATTTTTTATTCCCTTTACCTCTGCTTGGCAGACTCATTAATTTTGACTACTAATTATACATAGTTTTCATTAAAGTAATCAGAAATCGGGGCGAGATAACTGCCTTTTTTCTCCTCTTGGGCTCTTGTACTAAACGTTTGCAGGGCTTCGTCTAGGGACTAAATGAAAAAAACAAGATACAAACATTATAGAATTGATTATTTCCTCACTTCTTCTGCTAATCCTTAGAAAGGGTAAGATTTTTCATAATATATAGGTAGGTTAATTTACAGAAACATCTACTCTCTTATCTAATATTATGATAGGTATATACATTGGTTCCCAAATTGTTTTGTCTTACCGCTTATTTTCTACGAAAAATATGTGTATTAATGTTTATACCTTTTTCGTAAAATTTATCAAAGAAAGGGGTAAATTAGAAACATTTAAATTGGAAATTATTAAACTATTTATTGAACTCAGGATAGAATGTAATACCAAAAAGTTAAAACATTGGAAATGATCTTAATGGGAAGGATGGACCTGGTGTGCTGCTACTAATTTAGTAACCCTCGGCTCTATTAGAGTCAGTAGTAATATTGTTCACCGTGTTTACTCGTAGTTATACATCGCCCCCCCCCCCAAATACACCCGTGGCCATCACCGCCCCCCTGAATCGCTGCAGTGCATAAATACATGCATTTATCTCATGTATATGTCTATTGTAATATTATATAAGTGATTAGATGTTTCTTTCTGTTTGCCTATTTATATATTATAAAACAATTTACCCTTCCTAAGGGACAGCAGAAGAATTGAGCTGCTTCGAATCGAAAAAATCACTAATATTAAATGGATTTTACAAGATCTCCTATGATCATCTTTGATTGAAAATATTTCTTTCGGAACTCCAGAGTTTAGAGCGCTGGAGAAGGGCTGAAAGGGATAATTAAGCCCACCTTACAACCAAAAGACCAATATTGTTTCATTCAGGGATTCTTAAAAAAAAAAAAAGTATCGATCGAGTTCTCTTTATCTTCAATTATAAAATTTAATATTGTAACGCCTTACTATATAATAGAAGATATGTAAATTACTGATTGTAATTGAAATATATGTATATATTTCGAATAAGATATAATATCGTGATTATGAACTAAAAGATGCTATATACACCCACCCTACCATATCTAGGGCGGACTCATACTAGTAGAAAAAGAGGAGGAAATAAATTCCCTAGATGGGGGGAGTTCTTCCAGGGAACTCTTTCATAACTTAGTCGTCCATTCTTCTCTTCGTTATGGTTCTTCCCAAACTGCTCTCTCTGCGCTTTATCCCCTTCCAATATAGATTTTATTTATTTATCCTCTCTCTCTCTCTCTCTCTCTCTCTCTCTCTCTCTCTCTCTCCCCCCACCTCCAAGGTGTAGGAGGAAAGAGGGGATAAAAATAAAGTGCAATTTAGAGGAAAAAAGTGATTACGGACATTGTTTTCAAAGAGGCACTAAGTTGAAGTACAAATTGAAATGCTAGGATAAAGATTTGAATTTTTTTATCCTGCTTACACTATATTAAAAAAAGAGTTTAACCAGAATCTCTGTCGAAAGCTCCCTGATGAAGACCTGAAACTCGGGTCGAAACGTTGGCGCAAAGAAATATTTTTTTTTTTCTGTCTGCAACCCCCGACTACATATATCTCCACATATATTAAAAAAATAATACAATCTGAAGTTCAGAATACATGTAAATTACAGTTATACACTTTGAGCAACGATTAGTGAAATTAAATAAACAGTTGTATAATTTGTATGAGGAGGTCGTCGGGGGTACAAATACACAAATAAATTAAACTTATTAATTTGTGCAGACGTTTCGACCTGAATTTCAGGTCCTCACCAGGGTTGGAGAAACAAAACGAGATAACAACCTTAATACAGAGACAAAATATTAGGTAGATAGTAGTAAATTGTTACTATTAGAAGATAAAATATTCAAAAACTTAAATTCATGAAAATTATCATTTACTTTTTGTTTTATGCCTCAAAATGTACTCTCAGTTTGGGGTCCTCTATTATTTTCTATAAAGGGAGTTCATTTATTTTTTAAAAATATTATACTGACACAAGTGTAATTGATTTTGTATATTTTTAAATTTGATAATAAATTATTTTTTAAAATTAGCTGATTCAACCTTTGTTATATTTGTGGAATTTCATCCAAATTGGCCTACTACTGAAGTGCTGGGCGCAATCATGTAACTATGTTTCCTAATGTAGCCCTCGAGGCCTCAGGAACAAGACTTAATAAGCATCAAGAAGGACTTACATATAGAAGAGAGCAGGACATGTAGCGGCAGGTCGCAGGCAGAGTAAGAACAACTTAGGAGGTCTCCAAGACAGCGAAAAGCGCTTCATCACCTCCTTCAATACGACTCGATTCATCGATCAGAGCTGGAGGGTGTTGAGGAAACTTCTAATTGTTTCTTAGGCTCCGATATAAAAACTGATAGGACTACTTACCACCCCTCGGCTGAAAGAACTAGTCAGGAGTAATTTTCTATAGGGAGGGGAGGACAAACGAACAGCTAACAACACTTCGATGGAGTGAGGTATGATGAATAAGTTTTTAAGACACGTTGTTGATGGCTTATATCTATTGTTGTGATATTATTAAGGCCGTCGTAGCTGAGGGAGTTGAGGCGTCACCTTAGCAACCTCAAATCTGCAACGATGCCGGTTCGATGGAATCCCTGCTGAATGGATACTCGACCCTCCTATTCTTGTTGTGTCTAAAATAATCTCTTCCCTCCAGGACGTTAAAAAAAAAAAAATTGAAAGAAAATTGTTTCATATTCGTGGAAAAAAATATTAGATATGCCTACTGAAGTTCTGACCTAAACATATGGGTTATCATCAGGGCTAAAAAAAACAAAACAGAACATTCCATATGATTTATAAAAATTATATGAAGATCGGGGGTGTGGACTAAAGGGAACAAAATAGTTTTCAACTATTTATTTGACGACGTTTCGCCCCACTTTTCAGAGCTCTATCAGGGCTGTCCTAGAGAGTTAAATTTGATTATATCCCAGACGATCTCCTTCATATTTAGTTTCGGCCAATCGTTTTTATATAGGATATAAAGATTATAGATAAAATAAATGTTTAAATTAAAAAATTATAATGGAAGATTGATGATTGACCGTCTGTTATATTAAAAGGAAGATTAAAAAAAACTTAAATCGTTATAAAAGTATTTAATACGAGTCAATGTTTCATTTCCGTGCTGAGTTTTTTTTTTCTTTGACCTCATCCGGACTATCTTCCTTTTATTTTTTTTAAATACAATAATTTAACATAAATACAATTAATGGTGTCAGTGATAATATATACAGAACAATACAATATATAGTGAAGATATTAAAATAATAATGCATAAATAATACTAATAAATGACAGATAACTCAAGTAAAAATTGATAATAAGAAATAATAGATGAAAATGATCTTTTAGCCATAACATAATTTTACAATGATTACTTGCATCCGTTATTACATATTCCTATCAAAACATTATTATTTATCTAATGCTGGGCGATTTCAACAGCCATTGCCCTCTGTGGGGTTCTACACCCACAGACAACTCCGGTAAAATCATAAATAAATTTATAGATGATAACAACCTAACAATTCTTAATGACCACTCACATACGTACATCAAAACATTATAACGTTATCTATCACTTACTTATTTAGCATTATACATTATCAATTTCCTATATTCATTACTTATTATTATTCATTCAATTTCTGTTAAATTATAACTACTTTTATTTTATATATATTTTGATTAACTGGTCCAAGACTGGTAGATTTATTAATAATTACAAAAATTATCCAAATAGTCTCAACCTTCTCTATTAAAAAACCGGATCGCCCGAAACGTTGGACACGTGATTTGTTATAATAAAGAAGGTTAAAGCTGTTTGCTGAATTTCTGTCATTATTAAAAGATTAAAATCTGTACCGCTACAACCCATGAAGGGTCAGGAGTTCCGTACTTTGTAAGGGAGTACTGTTACTAGACCAACGGTTGTGCAAGGAGGTGATTTAGTCAGAATCACGCTCGACCGCCAGATTTTTCCCAATTAAGTGTGCCCAATTTATGAAGCATATCAAATAACCAGAACTTATAAAAAAAAACTTATTATTTTCAACAATATTTTTTAACACAATTTTTTTTCGAACGATTCTTCAAGGTTGAGTGTCCCTTCTTTGTAAACATTAGTTTCTAGAAAATACATAGAGGGAGGTGATGTGGGAAGCACCCATACTCAACGCCAAGTATATCCCCTAATCTAATTTAAGGTCCAGCTACCCACTTTTTAGGAACTTGGTATGCACCAGGACTATCTCCTAAGATGTTCTTCTAAAATATGAAATGAAAATGAAAGTTTGAATCTTGCTGCCCTGATTGAATAAGGATATATAGTTAAAGCAATACCTAAGGCTGTTTTCTAAAAACAACGTTTTGCATTGGAAGCCTATCTTCAAAGTATAATTGATGGTATGATACAGACACGTAGAGAAACTATTCATTGGTAGCACTCTAATAACATTTCCACATTAGAATTTTTGAGGTCATCTTTTCAAGCTCCTCGGAGGATTGAAAGGAATGGAAGAGGAAGCAAGTTTAGACGCTAGTGGGTTAGGGAGTTTATAATGGAATGATAGGTATCTGGTTCCAGCTAGATCGGTTACATATGGAACATTGAGGTCTTTATGGATGATTTTATTTGTGACAAAATAGGGACCATTGTAAGGATTGGATACGAGATGAATTAGAAGATTTAGTGGAGCCACAAAGCTCAACTCCATATGTCCAGATTGGCCTTATTACAGTCATGTAGATTGATGATTTCCAATGTAATGAATTGGAAGTTTAGATCGTTTGTCTAGTAAATATTGTAGTAGTCGAAATCAACGTGCAGTTCACTGTCTTTTCAGTCTTGTGTGATGTGAGGATTGTCCAGATATGGTCCAAGGTAGCAGAGGAATACTATTTAAAGTTACTCTACCATGTTTAAATTTAATATTCCAGTTTTAAAGTCAAGTTAAGAGGACTAATTGATAGTAGTTTTCTTGCGAGTAACATTTGAATTTATTCTAGATAGTTTACATTTCGTAAAGAGTCAATCTGTACCTGATTGGTGACGTAGAGTTGCGGTAAAAAAAAAAGTTCTAAAGCACTCAACTAAGTACCTTGTGTGAACACCCATCACTTGGACAGTGTCAACCAAAAATGTACGTAGCACGACTTTGCTGTGGCGGCTACTTCGGACCTGCAAATGGTATGGTAAATAAACAAGGTTAGGGCAAGAAGAAGGGCTTGCAACTCGACCTCGCATTTTCTGGTTCACCGGCTATCGATATCCTCCTGCTAGGGCCTAAGGTCACGGAATATCGATTCTCCTAAGGTCATCCGAAATACCAACCAGAGACTTCCGGCCATCCTGGGAGGAAATGTCAACCGTTGGTAACAGAGGAGTCATGCGGCAGGTGCGGTCAGACCTGTGGTCACTGGAATACGAGCAACGAACAATAAAAGGTATTTGTAAGGATTGTGTTACTTAGGATTGTAATTGATTTTTCGTCAGATGTTCATTATGAAAGTCGTAAAGGGCCCCAAAATAGACAGTAAAACCAATGATGGACCTTCTGATTGGTCATGTAGGAGCAAAATATAAATTCTTATCATTCAAAATCTGAGGTAGAGGAGGTTCTGAGAAAATGGAAAAGCTGCGAATGCTTGAGGCCGTCTTTAGCTGAGGTGTAGGTTTTTGCAACCTCGGAACTGCAGCGGAGCCGATTCAAATCTGGCCTGGGGGAGGTTCGACTTTTTTAAAAACTATTTTGGAGCTTTATTGGCTGCCACCCGAATCACCTTCTTACAATGAATTTCAACTATCTTCTACAAACATCTAACCAGATTAGCTAATATTACATAAACGCACAATACATTACGTTATGTATATGCACAATCGTAATGTTTTAAAATATAACAAGTCAGATTCCCGTCCTAAGAACAGTTTTAGTTATGAAATGATCCATTTCCCCTCCCTCTCTGGGGAACGGGGTAGCTCAGTAAGGTGCTGTGCTACTAACTTCAAGAATCCGGGTTCCAATCCGGCTGATATAATTTATTCCGTAACTGTAGACGTGGGTCAACTCTGTGAGGTCAGTAGTTCTCCGGGGTTCACCCAGCCTATATTGAGCGGATCCCCTTAGTTGGACAAAACTCTGATAGTTAAGCGTGATAGATAGTTGGACAAATCACCTCCTTGCGCTGTGGCTGAGGGAGGTTAAGGTTGTACCCAATAGATACAACCCCTCTCTTCGTATGTCAGAAATGACCAAGGAATTATTAAAAAAAAAAATCACCTCCTTGCACAACCGTTGTTCAAGAAACAGTACTTGCTTACAAAATACTGAACCCTGACCCTTCATGGGTAATAGCAGTATACATTTTTCACTCGCTCTTCATTCTCCCTTACAATGGAACATACTACATATTATTTTTAATTTATTTATTATCTATTACTGTTCTTATATTTAAAACAACTCTCAGGCCACTGCTGATGTACGGCTGTGAAGTCTGGGGAGCGGCATCCTTCACGGAAAGGAAAAAACTACAATCTTTTCAAAATAAAGTCCTAAGAATCGCAGTTAATGCTCCTTGGTCCTTGGTTCAAAAGAAATAGCCAATTGCATCACGAATTACAAATGGAGTCAATAGATGATTATATCAAAAAACGGTTCATGAAGTTCCACTTTCAGTTGCCGACAGTTAAAGGAGCAGTGACCTACAACCTGGTTCCCAACCTCAACCCGAAGACTGCTGCAGGACATTCTGTTATAAACTTTAATAAATATAAAATTAATTCTTAGTCACACTACCTCAATTTTACTTTTTATTATTACTCATTTTATTTATTCATTATTAATTTTTTATTTTTTTTTCTGTTTTCTTCTCTCGTCCCTTTTTTAAATTAAGTTGTTTCTTTTTACTATTAGAGTGCAATTGTTTATTTTATTTAAGTGTACCAATATCATTATTTTTTG
>NW_027115249.1:2422914-2428118 GCF_000696795.3 Halyomorpha halys | reverse complement strand
CCTGACCATCTTCTTATATATTATTTTTTTCTTTTAATAAGAACATTGTATATAGTTAGGAGTGTCTTTTGTACGAGACTATCCCCCCCCCATAATCAACAGTTAAAAAATATATATATAATATAACGATTATACCAACCATGTAAGGCCAGACCGATCTGGTATAAAATAAAACATGTTTATATATATTATTTATTCATGGCTACCTACACTTTTTAAAGTCGTTATTAAAATTATTTTAGCTTTAAGTTAGTTTAGGCCTCTGATGATCTGCGATTCAGCGAAAAGGTTTATTACTTTCTTGAAGGTTAATGGTTGAACATGTCTAACTAAGTTTATAACTTTGAAGAAAATGTGAAAAAAAAATAAAAAATTGAACGATAAATGAAATCATCATCCAATCAATATTTATCTGAATAACGCCCATGAGGAAGAAGACATTTAATCAACAATAAAACACATTGCCAACACGCCATGCGATAGTTGTCCTATCACTCTCTAAATGACGCAGAACATATAAAATATGCAGTTGATGTAACGAACAAATTAAAATCCATGTTCTCACTTAGAAGGGAAGAAAACAAGGCAGTTATCTCACCCCAATTTTAGATTACTTTAATGAAAACTATGTATAATTACTATTCAAAACTGATGAGTCTGCCAAGTATAGGTAGGGGGGATAAAAAATGGCGGCTGTTTCAAAACCTTAAAAAAATTGTTATTTTTTCATTTGGAGCTCTATATCTTAAAACTACCGACAACACTAGAAAATCTAAGAGAACATTATTTAAAGAAGAGTAAATTTTCTGAAATAGTAGCCCTAAAAGAGCTATTTACGTTCAATAGTTCTCGAGATATAGCTTTTTAAAAAGCAAAATTTCTTAAAAATCTACTGAAAGATTAGTAGTTATTTATTTTGAGAAATCTAAATCTCAGGAACTATGTGACGTACAGATGTCTATTAGCACTCAAATTAAAGCTAGTTTAATGGACTATAAAGATGTTTCTGACCTTTACCTTCGTAGGAATAATAGTTTTCATGATATTTGCTAAAATAAATTGATTTATAGTTGTTCGGACAATAACTTTGATTTATGAAAAACTTCATTTCAGAAACCATTGGAGGTACAGAAGTCTGCCAGCGCTCAAATTAAGGCTAGTTAAATTTACTACAAAATAGTTAATTATGTTTATCTTTGTAGGAGTAGTAGTTTTTATGATATTTGACAAAATAAACTCACAAAATGTTAATTTCTAGATGTTCGTATAAAATGGTGGATTTTTTATAAAATATATCTCTAGATCCATATGACGCGCATATGTATGCCAACACTGGAAATAAAGGAAATTTAACTTATTTTAAAGTAGTTTATGACACATATCTTCGTAGGGGTAGTAGTTTTTATGATATTCACATATGAACATAAATTTGGCAAATGAAAATTTGTCCGAACAACTATAAATCAATATATTTCAGGGAATTTCAAGTAAACTATTACTCCTACGAAGATAAACATCATAAACTACTTTTTAGCTCATTAAACTATCTTTAATTTGAGTGCTAATAGACATCTGTACGTCAAATGGTTTTCAAAATAAATTCACTAACTATTGAGCTTTCAGTACATCCCATACAACATTTTTATGTTGCTTTTTTAAAAAGCTATACCTCAAAAACTATTGAGCTTAAATAACTCTACTAGGGCTTATATTTTAACAAATTTACTCTTCTTTAAATGACGTTCTCTTAGGTTTTCTTGTTACTTTTTAAGATATAGAGCTTCGAATGAAAAATTAGATTTTTTCTATTTTTTTCTAAGATTCTATTTTTCCCCTACCTATACTTGGCAGACACATCAATTTTGACTATTAATTATACATATCTTTCATTAAAGTAATAAAAAATTGGGGTGATGACTGCCTTTTTTCTCCTCTTGGGCTCTTGTACTAAAGCTATTTCTCTATAAATAGATAAGTTTACAGAGCGCCGTAGGACTGTAACCATAAACATAATATGGATTTAGCAGGAGCGAAGCCGCCTACTGACGTCAAAGCCTCTAATATACAACACATCAGCACATCCAGGTCACTAGGCACAGGCTTCTCTTACCAGTCCGCGTCTTGTAGTAATTATATTGTATATATTATTATTATATATATAATAATAATAATAATATTACAGTTACTTTTTTTAGTTTAGAATTTAATGCGAAAGAGATTGCGGAAATAATTTTGTCGCTCTATACTAGGATAGACGACCAAGGCCAATTTTTTGAACCAATCTGCATTTCAGCAACGAAAGATATAAACTAATTTACATATCCACAATGTCCAGTCATAAACAAGGAACATAATTTTTATTTCTTCATACAATAATATTTCCTTATTAAATAAAACCAAAAATTGTATCCAATACTGTCTCAACACTTTATTTCTCACTAGTCCAACGTTTCGGCCATTCCAGCCATCTTCAAGGACATCTTCACTACAAAACAAGATGGCTGGAATGGCCGAAACGTTGGACTAGTGAGAAATAAAGTGTTGAGACAGTATTGGATACAATTTTTGGTTTTATTTAATAAATAATTACCTTGTCTCAAAAAATTTTGAAATAATATAATTTAATAATATTTCCTTTTATTTCATCTATCTGTTCCGGTTAACCTACGGCAACCGAAAGGTTGAATTGGAGGGGCCACCATCAAACATTGTGGCATATAATAGCCTACAGGATATACTAGCGCCCATGTGGCCAAAAGTCAAAACTCACCTCCTCCAGCGCTCTCTGTGGAGCGAATCAACCCAGAAATGTGAGAAGAGAGCCATCTTGTCTTCAGCCAGAGAAGCAGTACATAATTTCTTTCGTTCACTCATCAGCAATATCTATCATGAGTGAGTAGATTTACTGGAGTAGTTCCCAGCAGCGGGGGGAAGAGATGCCTAGAAATGCGAAGGGAGGAAAGAAGAAGTAAGTCCACATGGCAATAATTAGCATTCACCACCACATATTACTATGTGGTGGTGAATGTTAATTATACATAGTAATCATCATCAACCACCTCATTATCTACAATTCCATAGCCCAGCCTTCAAAATTTACTAACCATCTAAACATTTTCTTTCGGCCACCCACTACACCATTTGTAACTTAAATTTAGAATTTTATTTTTCATTTAATCATGTTCATTTTCAATTATACAGTCCACTCCAACCCAACCAGCCAACCAAAAGTGAAGTGTGTTCGGCAATTCGGTTGAGGGCATGCTTCATACACTATCTTTGTTTGGATTCTTTTTATAATAAAAATAGAGTAAATCGAATTTAATAGTCGATAAAAGCCAAAAGAACGCACAAGCTAGTCGATACCAACGTTTGATGCTTACTTTATTTACACTTGTACAAGTCATGGATTTTAGCAAATGGCAAACGTGAATATCCAGCATTACGGTTTTTAAGGATTGCGCGCAAATGTATAAACGTGATATTCAATCTTCTTTGAGAAAATTTTAATTTATAGTTTAATTTTTTTTAAAAATTAATTTATTGTTATTTACAACCGTATAAAAATATATACAACAAGTAAATTTGCTGTAGGTGACATAGTGACATGATACAAACATGTGGAGAATCTACTCAATAACAGAACTCCAATAACATTTGTAAAGGAGAAGATCTCGAGGCTACCTTCTTTTCAGACGTCTAGGAGGATTATTAGGTAATGAAGGAGAAGCCAGGTTAGAAACTAGTGGGTTTGGGTGGTTGAGAAGTTTATCATGGAACGATTGCTATCTAGTTCTGGTCAAATCGGGAACATAGAGGTAAGGAGTATAAAGGATTTTACGAAGGATTTAGGACTGTAAGAATTGGATTTGGGAGGAATTTGATGGTTTAGTGGAGCCTCAAAGGTCAACTCCGTATTTCCAGGTCTTATAATCGTCGGAATCGACGAGCAGTTTCCTGTCTTTTTAGTCTTGTATGAGGATTCCATGTCAGTCGTTTGTCCAGATGTAGTGCTAAGTAACGGATCTGTTCGACAGGAATAAGTGGGATATTATTAAAGGATACTGTAGATACTGTGGGCAAGAGGTCGTGGATATACGACAAAGGGTAAATGTGATTTGGTGGGATTTATTGGAATTAATTTTAATCCTCCAGTTTTGGCACCATTCTTCATGGGTGGTGATGTGGAATTAGAGAGTTTTAGATACAATGTAAGGATCATTGTTAACTGACAATAGACATGTGTCATCGGCATACGTGGTGAGGGTAGTGTTAGGATGGGTTGGGATGTCAGATGTGAGAACTGTAACAAGGATAGGACCAAGGATACTACCCTGAGGTACACCAGTAGACTGGCGTAATAGGGATGAATAAGAGCTGTTGTGATAAAATTTAAATATTTTTTACTAATATCCCCATTGACAAAGCCCTTCACATTGTGGAGAAGAACTGGAATATTTTTTAATCTCATACCATGCTTAACCTCATCTTCAGAACTTTGTAGTAATTCTAGTCACCTGACTTTTTATGATTAATTTTACAACTACATTTCTGGACTTGCCAAGGGGAACTATTTTGCTCCTGACATTTCTAACATTGTCCTTAATGATTTCATCGACTTCATAATACCTCTATTCTATCAAGACATCATTTTTATTAATAAATACGTTGACGATCTCAATCCTGACAAAATCCTATCAGCCATTAACTCCGACCACCCTTGTCTCTTCGGTTTACTGTTGAAGGTGTAGCGAGAGGGAGCAAGTGGTTGGACCACAACTCACCAGAGCGCTCCACCTCGAGCCTCACCGAAGCTCCCAAATTTACTAAATATTTCTTTTTGTTAAAGACATATTGTATTTTTTATATATTAATAATTTCTGTACATAATACTTAGCAATATCTGGACAATGAATAATAAATTATAACAATGCAATGCACGAACCTATCTCAAGTAGACATGTACCGACCGCTTCTCGGTCACAGCCGCATGGACTAGGCCTATAAATAAGGGACTCAAAATCCCCAAAATTTGATCGTAGATCCACATCCTTTCCTGGGTCTAGTCATGGCACAGGTGACGTATACACTGCTTGAGATAGAGAAGTTCATTGCCAATCTATGCTCGCAAAAATAGTTATTTCTGTACGCACACCCAAGACGATGGCCTATCTCCTCTCCTTCTCTCCAGCAATCTTAGTCCG
>NW_027115249.1:2419640-2420955 GCF_000696795.3 Halyomorpha halys | reverse complement strand
CTTGATTTGTGACAAAGTAAGGAGCATTAAGGATTTTACGAAGGATTTTGGACTGTAAGGATTGGATTCTGGAGGAATTTGATGGTTTAGTGGAGTCCCAAATTATTATTTATTAGTTGTTATTCTTAACAACTTTAAACAATTTTTATTTTATGAAAGTGATAGAAACACAATGAAAATAGTGAAAAAACATTCTAATATTTTAAGATATAACAAATAAAATGGGTAATATGTACTTTAAAAAAAAAAAAATTAAAACACTGAAATATATAAAAATGATTGACCATAACTGAACATGAAAATGGTCTGGGGTGCGGTAAAAAAATAAACATAAAATAGTTTTCAACTATTTATTTACTGACGTGTCATTACACTTAGCAGGGTTGTCGTGTTGAATATCATATTATCAATCACATTATAAAACTGTCTTTCAACACCACAGCCCTGATGAAGCCTTGAAAAGTGGGGCAAAACGTCGTCAAATTAATAGTTGTAACTATTTTTTTTTATTTGACCGCACTCCCGACAATTTTCTTATTCGGGTACGTTCAATCATTTTTATATTTTGCAGTGTTTTAACATTTTTTTCCCTAATTACATATTTCCCATTATATTTTTATATCCTAAAATATTTTCATATTTTTGTCAAAATTTATATTTTAAAACGGTACTTTTTTTCTTTAGTTAAAATGAAAATTAAAAATTGTAAATTGGAAAAAAAAAATAACAAATAAAAATTATTATAAAAATAATGAAGAAGATGGTCTGGGTTGCGGTCAAAAGATAAATAAAAACAGTTAACAATTATTTATTTTTCGACGTTTCGCCCCACTTGTATAGCTTCATCAGTGCTGTTCTGGTTGATAGATTTGGTGACTTTGATAGAATATCACGGATACTAAATATTCTATCAAAGTGGGGCTAAACGTAGGAAAATAAATAATTGCTAACTATTTTTGTTTCTTTTTTGACCGCAACCCAGGTCATCTTCTTAATTTTTTGAAATTATACGGTTAACTATTTTTTTATATATCACAAAAATAGTTCTCAATTATGTAACAGGAAATATAAAGTAAATATGTAATGCTATAAAAGTTTCAAATATAAGTTCTACTGATTTTATTCCTTGCAAGCAGCATATGGACTTTGAACCACTATTGGGCAAAAATTAGCTATAGTTGAAACAAATAGCTAATACTGCCATGAATACGATATTTATTTATGAATGGAATATGGTCGGGGTGCGGTCAAAAAAACTCAAATAGTAAATGGTTATACTATTTTTATTGAGCCAACGTTTCGCCCCACGTTGCAG
>NW_027115249.1:2416003-2418015 GCF_000696795.3 Halyomorpha halys | reverse complement strand
ACGGGACCTTCTAATTTAAATTAATGTTTGAAGTACCACCAATGGGTGGTTCCTTCCCAAGATTTTCAAGTGTATATGAAACATTCTACATATTTACCATATAAAAAATTTGTATTAGGCATTATGTTTATTTTATTTATTTTTTTAATTTAAATACCTCTTTAATAATTAAGCTCAATAGAGGGTCAGATGAAATTGTCTAGTAATTAAAATTAACCAATTAATAAAAATATATTAAATTACAAACTAATAGGGGAGTAATGTTATCTCCTTAATAGCTTCTTGGGAAAGTTGTTTGAACAGTTCTCCGAAGCCGACCTCTTGTTGACAAAGGTGAAAACTAAGACAAACAAGCCGAGTCAATAAAAACGACCGCCTCTCCTAAAGAAGATGAAGAAGGAACACTTTCCCTAAAGAGCAAACAGTCGCTAACGATAAATAAACTACGTGGCCACAGGTGGTCGGGGTGGATCGTCACAGCTGATAAGGAGTATCTTCCACGTCTATATTCCATATATACAGCCATATAGATTACAAGCTGCAGATCATTTTGACTTATCTTATTTTTACTACCCTTCCAAAATAGTCCCTATTATCAATAATTTATATTGAGTCATTTCATACGATATATCTGCTTTTACTATTTAAGCAATTCAAAGATGGATTAGTGGACTTTTGTTGTTTATATTTTCAGATAATAATAAATCCTCTCCTTTGTTAATATTTTTCTAATTGGCTCCAGAAATAGACAACGATGAACTTATAGTACAAGAGCCTAAGAGGAGAAAAAAGGCAGTTATTTCACCCCAATTTTTGATTACTTTAATGAAAACTATGTATAATTAATAGTAGAAACTGATGAGTCTGCCAAGTATAGGTATGGGGAATAAAAAATGGCGGCTGTTTCAAAACATTAAAAGAAAAAAATTATCATTCGGAACTTTAAATCATTAAAACTACCAACAACACTAGAAACCCTAAGAGAGCATCATTTAGAGTAGAGTAAGTTTTCTAAAATATGAGCCCTAATCGAAGTATTTACGTTATATGGTTCTCGAGATATAGCTTTTTAAAAAGTAAGATTTTAAACCCTCCAATCCCACATCAACACCCTTGAAGAAAAATAGGAAGTTTAGAGCGTTTGTCAAGTAAGTGTTGTAGCAATCGGAATCTACGAGCAGTTTCTTGTCGTTTGAGTCTTGTGTGTGGATTCCAAGTAAGTCTCTTGTCAAGATGGAGTCCTAAGTATCGAATCTGAAGAAAAATTAACGGTTGTAAACAGTAAATGAAAAAAAACCTTCCGGTATGAATTCTGTCTCATCATTTGATTTTATTCTTTTCCTTTTTTATCTCTTAATTTGTACTTTCTTAATAGTTCTTTTCTTATTTTATCTCTTATCTATCTGTTACTATTACCAATTTCATTTACTGTTTACAACCGTTAATTAAAATAAAAAAACCGCTCAATAAAAATAGTATAATCATTTACTAATTGAGTTTTTTTGACCGCACCCGGACCATATTCCATTCATCTATACACACGGTCAATCGATAATCTTCCACGATATTTATTTATCAATGGTCCATTCATGGATAAGTGTCGTATCCATGGAAATTTTAACTATTATTTTCAAATATAGCTAATTTTTGCTCATCTCTGTCTGGAACTAGCAAATAGAAAGCAATGCAATAGTTGAAGATTTGTTTTGAAAAACTTTATTGCCAAAACAAGGTGTATCTGGGCTTCAAATTTAAAGATGATGATGTCAATTAAATAACAATTACATTTCATTGTTTATTAATTTTTTTTAATGCTTTTTAACAATTTAAAAATTTGTATTGATTCGATACTTAGGACTCCATCTTGACAAGAGACTTACTTGGAATCCACACACAAGACTGAAACGACAAGAAACTACTCGTAGATTCCGATTGCTACAACACTTACTTGACAAACGCTCTAAACTTCCCATTCACTACAAAAAATTAGTATACACTACGATAATCAGACC